>NW_009232303.1:0-35897 GCF_000690835.1 Fulmarus glacialis
AAGAAGGACGTGGACCTGTTGGAGCAAGTGCAGAGGAGGGCCATGAGCCAGAGGGCTGGAGCACCTCTCCTATGAAGACAGGCTGAGAGAGTTGGGGTTGTTCAGCCTGGAGAAGAGAAGGCTCCAGGGAGACCTTATAGCAGCCTTCCAGTACCTGAAGGGGCCTACAAGAAAGCTGGAGAGGGACTTTTTACAAGGGCATGTAGTGATAGGACAAGGGGTAACAGCTTTAAAGTGAAAGAGGGTAGATTTAGATTAGATACAAGGAAGAAATTCTTCACTATGAGGGTGGTGAGGCACTGGAACAGGTTGCCCAGAGCAGTTGTGGATGCCCCATCCCTGGAAGTGTTCAAGCCCAGGTTGGATGGGGCTTTGAGCAACCTGGTCTATGGAAGGTGTCCCTAACCATGGCGGGAGGATTGGAACTAGATGATCTTTAACATCCCTTTCAACCCAAACCATTCTATGATTCTATGATTACTCAGCTTATGGTACAAATTGGCTTATCATAGTATGAAAATGTTTGTAGTAAGCCCAAATGTCCATATTTTGTCCTGAACCTTCATAAAAGTGGCTTTCATCTTCACTTGACCCATCAAAGCTCCACATTTCTGTCACAGCAGAAAATCCTGACACTGCTGCTGGGAAATCGTTCCCGACCCTGCCAGATTATCTGGGAGAGGACTTTGCCCTCTTCCTATTTCCATATCCCTCTGCATCTTAGAAACCGTGGTGTTTCCTTTCACTGCCTGAAAAGCACAAGTAGACGAGGGAGAAAGACTGGAAGCAAGAACTAAAAACCTGCAGAAGGGCTAGGCAGCTGCACAGCACCCAAAACCTGTGACTCCGTAGCATGCTGATGAGGGTTTCTGGTGTGAACTGAGGACATTCCAGGGCTTCTGGTGCAGGAGGAGCTGCTGGTGGGAATGAGCTACCATCAGTCAGTACGATTTCATCTAGTTTTCTCCAGATTGGAGCTAGTCCTCCTGCCCTTGAGATGTGCTGGTGGGTGCACTGGTCGGTATGCAGAGTGAGAGGCTGAAGAAGCAGGGTCCCAGAGCACTGTAGGTATCTGCATAGCCTGGTGGCCTGGGGTCACCCCAAGGGATGCAGAGGCTCAGCACCACTGCAGTGGGATGTCCCTTGCCCTCTCACAGGGAATGGGACCAGGAAGCCAACTCAGCAGAAAACCAGCACTGGAAAATGCAAATAGTTGGGTGTTGGTCTAGCTCCCCAACCTGGTTCGTTATGGGGTTGCAGAATGTCAGTGCCAGTGCAAGAGAAGGTATGAAAAACACAGCTCCAGGTATTTGGGAGGTATGAGAGAAGGGTGTCCTTGCCCTTTTTGGCATCAGCTCGCCAGATGTGCTGCACAGATGCTGAGCCTGTGGAGAAGCTACAGCATGGTTTGTCACCCTCCAGGGGAGCCTATTTGTCCTGAACACAGGGATCTTAACTCCCTGTCCTCCCCAGCTTTCCCCTCAAACTGCACAGCATGAATGCTTCCTGCCAGTGTGCACCATATAGACAACACAGCTTTTATCTCACATGCAACAGATCTTGACAAAAATAGAAACAAACTGCATTCCCTTGCATCTGCTGTATGTAGATCTGATTTAAGAATCCATTGCTCTTAATGTCTGTCTTTGTCATGGAACCAGAGTCAGCTAAAACTGGCTCTCTTCCTAGGTGGGAAAGACATGTGAAGTCATTCCTGTAGCTGATGGGGTGGTGGTGGCTAATAATTGAATTATGGCTATTTTTTGTGGCTGAAATGCTAGTAATTATGACTAGATCTTTAACCTTCAATCAATAAACATGATAGAAATGGGCATCTCCAGAAATCCGTGATGGGAAGTACAGGCTCCTTGAAATGAGCTGAGGAGAGATAAAACGATTTGTGCCTGGAGAAACACGACACGAAGAAACCTGAATAAACTCAAAGTCTAGTGAAACCACATTTGCTGCTCCCCAATTTGGATGACTTCTGATGAATACAGAGCCACTCGGAGCACCAGGGTCCTCTCCACTTCTGTGCCACCAGGGTCTGGAGGAGCCTTCAAAAGTCCCAGCTCCCTGGAGCTGGTGCTGGAGCTGGTGTCCTCTCTCGGTCTCCGACAGCAGCCTGCCTGCACCTTTGGAGCCAGATGCCACACTCCTGATGCCCGCAGGTCTGTTTATGTTACTGGAGGAATACACAGAACTGTGTTTGGTATTCAGTATTTCCATATTAATTAAGCTGCCCAGGTGGCCACAAATCCATACATCCATACTATTACTGCTTTGCCTTCTTAACCTACTGGTGATACTCATTCTCTCATTCATTTCCAAGATCCTCCCACAACAACTCCTGTGACATTTATCATCTTCTTGTCCCTCTCTCCCTTTCACTTTCTTGATCTCAATACTCCAGCTTCTCCATATGTAATAGAGAACAAAGTAATCAAATTAAGATATTTGTTTTTATGTAAACTCTAATCTAAAGATAATATTAATTGCATTAGTGCAAGAAAAACTTTAATACTGTCAAGTGTTAAACCTTTTTAAATACTTCAGTGCCTAACATTGAATCCACCTTCATTTAAACTAGGGATATATGTAGGGGGGACAAAGTGTGTTCTGGTGCACAGCATTCGTAATGTAAACAAAGAGAAGCCAACACCAGCAGGACTAGCACAAACCACATGACAGTCCAAAGCAACTCCGCTTTGTACTCCATTTTGTAGTCTCTAACTTTTTAATCTTTCATCTTGTTTCTAAATTCATTTATTCGATCTGCAAACACTTACACTTTTCATAGCTTTCCACATGGAAGACATTCCACAGGATCCTGTGATCTTAAATACGGTAGGATTGCTCTGTTTTTAAGTGATGGGAGACTCAGGCCCCAGTCTTTTGAGGTGTTACACACGCATACTTAGCAACGGGTATTGCAAGAAGTCCCCATAATTTGTGAAAAGTGCACACTTCTACAAGATCATGGCCCTAAAATGTAAGAGCTTCAGAATAGGGCACATGTGCTCCATTTGTTTTGAAAATGCTATGGTGTTGTGCAGCTAAATAGACATGATCTGTGATAGTGGTCATAGCATTGCTATTCGTGAAGTAATCATGATCATGCTTTCCTTATAAAGCTATATTTAACCAATATCCCTCATTAAATTATGCCATAACTTCTGGTTATGTTTTGAAAATCTTACCCCACGTAAGAAGCGTTCAGTGCCTCTTGCTCATTCCTCACAAACTGGCAGTGAATTTGGGCAACAGGCTAAAGGGTAGAACTGATATCTAGAAGGTGTCAGAAAGCCCAGTGCTACCTACATAAACATGCTGCTACATGAAGGCCCAGATTGTCTTTGTTCTGCAGGTTATGAGCTCATACATCAACATGGGAAAACAGATGTTTAGATGAAAAAAATAAAGAAAAAGCAGAATCAGGAACACATCCAAGTTCCTTTGGCTTTTGTTCAGGTGTTCCATGGACTGAGCTAATGGGGATCATGTGGAGTGGCTGATTATCATTGGAGTCAGATGGTTTTTTTGTAACTGTAAAAAGGAAAGAAGAAATTTTGCTCTGTATACACACGTCTTTGATTTACTGCTGGGCTTAGTTAAAATAGTCTTTCACTGCTTATTACAAGAAGGGTAGAAGTTTGTTGACAGAATGCACTTAATTTTTTTTTTGTGGAAGAAAAATTTTGTATCATGACATTAGTAGAAAATCATCCGATCTCTTCTGTTCCTGTCTGTAACTATCAAGATGAAAGACCTGACTGTGTCGGGCTTTGCTCCTCAGGTAGTCATCTATGCAAAACGACAGCACTTTTTAAACATTTTAGTACAGACATGAGATTCTGCTCAATGTGCAAAGCTCTGGAAAATTATTTCCTATTTTGTCCATTCATGAGTCCCTTCCAGGCCCAGTTATTACTTAGCCTTGACAGAAGTGCTGCCATGTTTTTTGCTTCAAGAGATGTGACCCCAGTACTTTTTTGTCTTCATTTCCTCCTTATGATGCTGTGGATTGGCTGGTTACTTCACAGCCTGTGGTGTGATTTGCCATGTCTCTGGCTAGGAAACCCATGTACTCCTAAGGAATAATTTTTTTATAGGGATGCTATTTTCTTCTTCCCATGAACTATTTTTCTTTTCTATTAGTTGCTTCATGCCGCTCTTCTGCAGGATGATTCACATACTTGCTTTCTCTGACCAGAAGGTAAAATGCCCCACCTGTTGCAATTGGTTGGATACCAAATACTACTTTTCTTCTCTTGCTCTCAGCTTCAAAGAGTAAACAGAACTTCCTATTGCAGGGAATCATTTTTATTGTGACTTTGGGACCCCATTTTTTCAGTTGCTGTAGAGTTTTGAGTCCTGGTCCTCCTACACCTCTCCCAAACAACCACTTTCCATGGAACATTCTGCTAGAAAATTATATTAAAGCAATCAGTTATATCACAGTCTTCAGACTGGAGAGTTTCGTGCAGCAAACTTTGCCGAGTTTTTTGAAAGATATGAATCCGCAGCCTACAAGGGACTGCTGAGTGCCTGTGCTATCTGGAAGTTTATGCTGAGGAATGGCTTAGGTATATTTATAAAAAGTAATTATGGAATAATCTGATCTAAGGCCTCTCATGCTGCACTGGTTCCAAAAGATGTGTTTATAGTATTACTTTAACAGTCTTTCATTTTATTAATTTCATTATTAAGTCATTTTTGCCCAAGACAATTCATACTGACCTTAAAATGAAATGGAAATAAATGGCGCCAGAAGTAAAAGTCAACAAGGGAAGGATGATACATGGCTGTCATCCGTTTATCCAGAGAAACAAGATTAAGGGCTAGGTTGTCAGCTGTGCTGAGGCAGTGCTCGGCCCAGCTGGGAGGGTGTGGGAGCATGGCTGTGAGCTGCCTTGACTGTTCTTGCTCCTGGGAAAATATGGTTCCCAGATTAGCTGGGAGTTAACATCTACTAGACCAGCCCTGCACCTCCCCACACCACCGTGCTGCTTCATTGGCCTCTGGGGATCATGTTCTCCTGCTTAAATTGGTTTAAAGAGAAGGAGTGAACAGTCTCTCTGTTTCTGAAGTTTGCCAGTTTTTCCTTCTCTTGCTCCTCTCTCTATTGGACTAAATGGGGTAACTCGTTAGTCTTCTGAAATTTCTAATTTCTAGTTCCTGCTTTGTGTCCCCAGCTCAAAAGCATCCCTTTCCCTTTTGCCACCACCTCCTGACCCCAGCTGGCCCCAGATCCTGGCAGTTGTCAGTGTCAGGATGGTTTGTCTCCATGGGACCTAGGGCAGAAGGCCAGAAGCCAGCAAAAGCATACTTGGTCTAAAATGAGTGTAACAATATCTCATTTGTCACCAACTACACCCAAAATGTCTTCAGGCCCATCTCCACACGTTCTCTTTATTTCTCTGACTGCCCAAAGCCTCCTAGAGCACTTGGCTCCAGCCAGTATACAACTGTTTTAAAACTCGGTCCTTGTTTCCTTGAGCATTTGATGCTTGCCAGTCAGTATTCATGTATTCAAGTATTCAAATAGCCAAATGCCACCTCATGTATTCAAGTATTCAAATAGCCAAATGCCACCACCCAGAAAGCAGCTGAAGCCACATTTGGAGAGGTGGCAGCATTAGAAACCCAGCCAGTGTTTGACAGTCTGGCCAGTCTGGATGTGTGCTGGGGGGAAGTTTCCTTTCGGTTCAAACCTAGAGCGTAGTTGCTTCAGGATATCGGGAGTGGCAGAACTGTTAGAGGCCAAAGCTGCAAGAAGTCTTTGCTTCACCTTCACCTGAGTAAAGATCAGCCAACAGGGTGCTCCAGCCTGCCAGGAGAGTTCTTCCTCTCCCGCTCCCGTAGATAATCCAGCACACAAAACTGTGTATTGAGGATGGGATTCGTTCTTAAGTGCTTAAAGATGTAAAGCACTGAAAAGCTACTCAAATGCCAGTGTGAAAGGATTTATATTCCCAGATGGCAGAGAATGAATACATAAAGTGCTAACCATCATCTAAGGATGAAATCCATCTTATCTCAAGAAGAAAGAGTAAAGAGCTTCTGTGGGGGAAACCTCTAAGATTAAACCTTTCCTTTCCTCCCCAAAGGGCAGCTGTGTACAGATTTACAGCGTAGTCAGTGACACGGCTATAGGATTCAAAAGGAAGCTGTGGATTTCTCTATGCTACCTTACTGTTCTTCAGCTACTCCCTCTCCAAAGTGGAATTGTACAATTTCTGCTACTCCTGGAGACTCTCTGGCCACAGGATCAATGCGGGTTGTGTTTCAACCTAAATGATCTCATATAATAAACTACTAAAAGCTGGCTTTAATAAAGGAATTAGAGAGAATGAGACTGCTGACAGACAACTTGATGAACCTTCTCAGATTCCTTCTACAATATTGATTTGATTCCAGTTTCTCATTTACAACATTTGCTTGTTGTATACATAAACTATTTCTGCAACAGTTGAAGTCGTCCAGTGAGCCACGCACAATCCAAATGTAAATTCCAGAGCTCTGTTTTCAACAAGACCATTGTCTTGGATAGAAACCCCAGTGATGTCAGAGATTTAATATGTCAAAGCAGGAACAGCACACAGACAAAACTGGAATAACTTTGGAGAGGCTCTGTTTAGCAATACCACCAAAGCAGTCAGCCCTGCACAGGAAAGTGAAGCAGCCAATGATTACCTGCTATTGGCACTAGATTACTAGCACTAGGATTATACATCACCTATGAGTATAGATATAAAGAACTGGTTAGTCCAAAGCTAGGCATCCTGTCTCTGACAGATGGAGAAGTTCTTTAAGGAATATATAAGAAAGGATAAGCACGAGATGTTTTTATGCTTGGTTTATTTTCCTTCCAACCTTTGGCAACCAAGATTTGAATCAACTGCAATGTCAGCGGCAAAGGCACCTGAGAGAGTCTCTCTAACAAATGTGGATATCACTAAAGGAGCATGTGGCTGTTCTTTCTAGGGAACGTTTAATTTTGAATACTGAGATTTGGGGGAGAAAAATAGAGAAAATACAAACTAGTTTCAGCTTTCAAGGGTAATATTTATTTTTAATGAAAAAATAGTATTTCTTAAAGTATCTGGTAATGGAATTCTGATTGATAATAAAATTGGAATAATATTCCATTTTTATATTGACTGGAAAAACACGAAAGGCGTCTGTGCATAGACCAGTTTGTAGGTAGAACTTAATTATGACTGGACTTTGTGTGATAATCTTCTTGTGTTATATTTTAGTGCTAAAATAGAACATTATTTCCCAAACATGGGAGTTAAAGATGTATCTTAAGGAATATTTCAAATAGGGTAATAGAGAGCTGCAAATGAAATTAGCGATGTTCCTACGTAATCACATTCAATGATACCTTAGAGATTCCAAGGAAGACACATGGAGACTGTTTCATTATTTTACAAGTGTTAATTGACCTTTTATTTGCTTAGAAAACTAAATGAAAAACATTGGCTTAAGATAAAAGATCAAATTAACTACTCCTCTGAGAAAGATTTTTCCTTAAGAAACTTTATTAAGCCTAGAAATAAAGGCATTTTTGACAAATTAATGACAAAAAACACACACACAGACAGTTCCTGAGGCACAGGAGCATGAAGAACTGACATGCTAGAAGACCACTGTGGTATTGTGTCGGTATCAACAGTATTTTAATCGGAGAGATTCACCAATATTAAAATTTAATAACATGACTTCTTTTTTTTTTGTCCTGTAAAGATATTATCTCTCCATTCAAGAAAATACTTCAGTATCTTAATCAAATGATAGAGGTAATTTAAAGGTATTAAGATTTGGAAACCAAATACTGAGCTGCTGACTACTGTGCATTGAGTAGACTGATCAATAGAAGTTTTTTCATAAGAGTTAAGAGCCCCCCATACGGTACAGTCTAAGGAAATTGCGGTGCTTATGTTTCTTTAGATGGCAGTAGCAGCAGTTAACTAACAAACTATCATCATTGCTGAAGTATTTCTGCAGAAACAACAGCCATTCATTTCATGGATTTTACAACATCCTACGAGCCAACTTCATTTTGCATAGATCCACTGGGGTTCCACCAGGAATGGAGCTTGGCCTGTGTTTTCCACTTTCTCTGTTGGCTGCAGATCAGCAGGTAGCAGCCAGTAAACCCCGCAGAGCAGACCCTTTTGTAATGCATGGGTCGTGGGGCCAATCCAACAGTCAGTGCACATGCAGCACTCCTGCAGGTTTTTAACTAGACACCGGACCTGACTAAGGAATGGAGGACTGTGTTATTGCACGACTAAATCTCTCTCATCTACATTAGAAGAATTTTAGCTTTAAGTCATCTTGGAAAGAAAAGACCCCAACAACCTAAGAAGAGTAGAGAAAGAAAATGAGGAGCAGTTGTTGGAAAAGAGGAATCATATATCCATGGACCAGAGTAGATGTAAACCTGAGAGTACAGAAATACAACCAGCAGAACTGTAGGCCAGATTTTCATGACCGTAGGCTGATGCTCAGGAAAACACCCTAAAGCAAAATTCAGGCTCAGTTTCAGCAAGGTTGGAGACAAATATTTTGCCTTACCCCAAGGGGTGTCTCACACACACACTCATAAAGCCTCTGCTGCTCCATGTCGGAAGAAAAACAAATGAAGAGGGGATCAGTATAGTGAACTGATAAAACCAAACCCAAACAAATTGCGGCTTCACATTTCGGCTTTATTTTGAGCCCTACATTTTTTTCACTGGTTTCATACATCAGTTAGATGAGGGTTAGGAGGTTCTTACTGGAACTGCTGAATATCTTGTGTTACAGCTCTAGAAAAGTTCCTTGGCTGTTTGCCACTCATGGTGTGACAGATGGATTCAATAACAGTGGCTAGCAATCAAGAGATGTGAACCACAGGCTGTGGGGGAGTTAACTGTCACCATGACTTGTGAGAGACTATGCTGTCCTACATGTCAATACCTGTTTTCATGGGGAAGGAAGTGGTCACCTGGCTAAAAAGGTGCACCACTGTGTTTTTTCTGGCCTCACTGCTCTTGGGAGTAACTCATCTTTTCAGTCCCCTTAAGTGCTGGAGCATGATAATAGGTTCACAGCTACTCTAGCATCTCCTTGTCACCACTAACCTCAGCATGTAGGGAGAAGGACGAAAAGGTGCGATGCAGCTTTCTGCTGCTGGAGGGGCCCCATCCACCCTGCAAGCTGAATTTGCCTAATGCTCTCCCTAACCACCATTGTTGATGTCTACCATCCTGGGTCTGACCTCCTACGTATGCTTCTGGCTGCATTTAGGCTCTTGTCTTCCCTGGCTGGAAGTACGTATCTGTGTGGTGGTCTGTCAGCCCATGCATGCTCTCCTGTTCTTCTGAGTGCCTGTGCAATATACTCAGGGTCTTCTGCTCCAGCTTGAACTGCAAAAGAAGTCAGATCTTCAGGACTGTACCTCAGTGAACCAAGAGTATCAACCAGCATTTTCACAGCACCGTGGGACAGACTTGCTCTGTGCGGCTGCAGAGGTGAAACAGCAATGAGGCAAGAGAAAAGCGAAGGTCTCCAGCTGGCCTTCGGTCCGTGCTCCTGAGTCACTGCAGACCCAAATTGAAAGGCTGTTTTTAAGCCCTTTGCCCCTAAAAATCAAGTTGCTGTTTTAATAAGCCAGGATCAATATACTGAACTCTCATGTACTTTCTGTGCAGGACATGATCAAGAAATGTGTTTTCATCTATCACCTACATTTTCTTACCAGTGAGGGCATTTTAATTCTTCAGCTTCATTCAGTGTCACCTGAACTAGCTGTTACCACCTCCGCAGTGTGCAGCCCCCAGGAGCAGAACTAAAACAACATTTATTTTCTTTAGGAAGAAAGTAGCCGCTGAGGCTACTTTAAAGAAAATAGTCTCTGAAGTTGTGGAAGCAAAAGGTCAGCATCTAATTTATAGGGGCTTGTGATGTATATAGAAGCCTGTCTCTGTTCCATGGTTTTTTATATTAGGCCAAATTTGATGCAGTTACATGGACTCTGCAAAAACACTGTTGTGATTTGTTGTAGTTCAGATGCTGATTATAGAACAGTTCCTTGTGACTTTGGCATGAACAGGCAAATAGCTAGCACAGCAAACCCTCTGTGGAAGGCTGATCTGCTCTGTGCTGTGCTGCTGCATGTTATGGGATGTGATTACTATAAAACTGCAAGACCACTGAGAACCAATTCACTGTAATCTAGGAGTAATAAAAGTGGTCTTAGAGCCTTGTAGCAAAGGTACAAAGACGTTCCAGGAGTTGCTAATTGATTCCTCCTATTCCACTGTAGAGGCAGACTACTTCAGCAATCAGGTCTCTCTTTTACGTGAGTTGTCTATACAGTTATCTATATCTATAGATAGAGATGACACATGCCAGGGGTACAGGTACCTTGGCTGGCTCCTTGCCATGCGAAGCCATAGGGGTAGTTAGGATGGCAGCATGTATCCTGCATGCTTGCTGTTGTAAGTGCTGGTGAGTGTGTTACAGGCATTCAAGCCATCTCAGGCTGAGCAGCCTGGACTCAGAGTGAGCCATGCTGGACCTGGCAATGCCCAGAGCCACCCAGGTGGCTCTGCCCCAGGCTTTCCCTGACGACAGGTTCCAGGAGGACTTATCACCTCAGAAACAGCTCTGGACTCTGGGTGGCTCCTTGCATTCCCATGGCATTGCATCCTGCATTCTGGCATGTTCAGAGAAGCAGCCAGGATTGGCAGCAACATTTCTCATATTTGCTAAGGTTCTCTGTTACAAGGAGCATTCCAGTCCCTCACGATGAGACATCAATGGGAAGTGGAGCTGTAAGTTTCTCAGATGTCTCCCTGACTAGCCCTTTGGTTTCAGGCCATTTTCATCATCTGTAACCAACCTTCAGCTTCTCAAATGCCAAAGCAGCCTGATCCTGCAAATTGTTAAGCAGCCTTGCAAGCTATACCTTGGACTGCAATGAGAATGGAGTATGTCATCATGCGAAAGAAGGATGCTGGAGGATGTCTCTAGTAGCTCAACCAACCCATTAAAGACTATCTATCAAGAGCACTATTCTAAGGAATCTAGAAATTTGGAGGGGGAGGGAAGGGGGCCTGGTGGCATTGCATATGCAAAGCAGAGCTGCTGTCTCCATGCCACACTCAGTGTATGAGGCTTTGATGGACACACACAGATCAAAAGCACAGTGTGCATGTAGATGTGACATTTATGGCCTAGGAGGTAGTCTTGTGGGTTCCTGCCATAAAACAGTAGTATTTACTTTTTTCCTTGTGTTTTGGCATTTGATCTTCACAACAGAAATTAATACTTCTCTTTCTCTCACAGGCACGTGAGAAAACAATGATGATATTAGTATCAACTCTTATATACCCATATTCTTTAGAGGAGGTGAAAGAAGATTTGTATTATTTGGAAGGAGGCTAAACTGGACATCAGCTCAGGGTAGCTGCCCAACACATGTTGAAAATCAAGTACTGAAGGAATCCAAAAATGCAAAGGTATATGTGTCCGTAGAAGGTATATAGAGGGTATGTGTGTCTCTAGAAGCAAGCAAATAGCTTCTGAAAAAAACATGAGGCCAAGTCATATAAGGAGGACTCAGGCCTACTTCCCCAGTTTAACCTGGTCACTTGTGCTTGGAGAAGACATAAACGGTGAATGAGCTATTCTGCAACACTAAATTGGACTTTCTGAAACTAGAGATGTATTTTTAAGTTAGAAAATTTTGGGGCTACATTTACTAGATGAACACATTAAAGTCACCATTTCCTCAACTTTCCTGCCCATGGCTCTTTCCTGAAAGCAGTGCCACCTTTATTCATTAGTTAGCTCACCAAGGGTGGTGTGGCCGTAGTTGGCTGGTTGCTTCTTTCTGTTGCCACAGCCTATTTTCCTGGCAGACTTTTTGCTACAGAAGCCTGAATTTACCCTGGAAGAAACTGGCAAAAAACTAGCATGAATTTAAATTTGTATTCCTTGAATTGCAGTGAAACAACCCAAAACAAATTAAAAGCACTTTAAATAAGCTGTAACAATATCAGCTGCTAGCATTCCAGAGCCCTTCACTTCTGGAGTCAAAGGTGTCTGCTTAAATTGCTAATTAGCTTTCTCTTGTTATAATTTTTCTGACTTAAATACTCTGCATGAAAGCATTTTTCATACCTGCTTTAGTTGCCATAGCATCCGTCACTGCACAGTTCGGCTGCTCTTCTGCCCCTGTTCCATTATCAACTATAACTATAATTTCTTGAGAAAAAAAATGTTTTTTAACAAAATGTAGAATACAAAGTAAGAAGGCCCTAATAAAGGCTCAAATAAATTCCTTATCTGGCAGCACACTGAAAATATCTTGATTCCTGGCACAGCAAATATACTGTGGAGTTCACTCTTCATTAAAAAGCACAGGCAACCACAGTACCAGGATGTGGGTAGTCTTAAAGACTGATGTGTACTTTTATGCAGATAGAGTCTTCTGGGAACCAGCTTGTTTTAATCATAAAAGAACCCTTCAAGTAAATTTAATGAGGAGTTAGTTGAGGAATTTATTCTGAAACTTTAAACTATGTGTAAATTCCTGAGGATCAAATTAAGTTGAAGGTAAATAACGTTCAGAATGGTGTTTCAGTCAAGGCTGCCTAAAAGCTGGAGACACAAAGATCCTGCTTAGAGAACATTTCTTTTCCGGCTAGAGACTTCTTTAAGGAGCCCAGACAAATGCCATATGTTGATGATAAAACAACATCTTTCACAATGTGACATTTGGAGCCTGCTCAAAAGATCAGTCATTTTTGTCTTTTCTAAGGTTGCCACCTTTAAAATAAATGCCAAACAGTTATGAACTGGAAAAAGAGTAATTGCCAATAGTTACGGGTGTCATCAGTGATGAAACATCCATAAGCAGATGTTTTGCTTTACATGCAGGGAAGTTCTGGATAAAAGAAACACTGTGACAAGGACAGCTGTGTCAAGGGTGCTTTAAAAAAAAATTGTCATCAGATTGTCATCATTTGCCCTCTTAAAGATAGGAAAACCTTGCTTTGAGCTCTTCCTCTCTCAGTGAGAGGATGCTTGGTCTACATTCTTCATACACTTGAAAAAAATGGTGCACTTGAGATATTTTATTTAATGATTTACCTTTTGAGTCATATTATTTATTTGATGTTCTGAAGTCTACTCAGAGGTACAGCGATGGACAAACACACACACACATGCACATGAAAAACACCCTCTGTCTCCCTCTCTCATTTCATAGAATAGAAGCATAAAATGGTTTGGGTTGGAAGGGACCTTTAAAGGTCATCTAGTCCAACCCCCCTGCAATGAGCAGGGACATCTTCAACTAGATCAGGTTGCTCAGAGCCCCGTCCAACCTGACCTTGAATGTTCCCAGGGATGGGGCATCTACCACCTCTCTGGGCAACCTGTGCCAGTGTTTCACCACCCTCATCGAAAAAATTTCTTCCATATATCTAGTCTGAATCTACCCTCTTTTAGTTTAAAACCATTCCCCCTTGTCCTGTCACTACAGGCCCTGCTAAAAAGTCTGTCTCCATCTTTCTTATAAGCCCCCTTTAAGTATTGAAAGGCCACAATCAGGTGTCCCCGAAGCCTTCTCTTCTCCAGGCTGAACAACCCCATCTCTCTCAGCCTGTCCTCATAGGAAACTTTTTCTGCATGTGGTTGATCATCCACTGGATGGTGTTAGCAATATACATTGCCTCGTGTTTCCCAGCTGGACGTCGTCATTTAATGCACAATTCTTAAACAAAGAAGTATTTTCTAATACTGTCAGATGTGCAGATGAAGCAAAGAAAGCACCTAAAGGCCAAGCAAGTTGGCTTCATAAGGTGCAGCTTGATCATGTAAGTGCGTACTGGTGTATCCTGCAGATCTGTCATTTTGTGTTAAATTTCGCCAGTATTAATGTGGAATAAATAAGGTCTTATTTTACCTTCCTGGGCAGCGCTGTAGGATGGAAAATCTCAGTGAGACGGAGAGAATGAAGAAACAGATGCATTCAAAAGGTATCACTTATGCATATCCTTAATGTGTTTTCCTCTAGAGCATACAGAGTTTATGCATATTTGGTTTGAAAATGTGTGGAGCTTGTATGGTCTGTGTCCTGGTCTTGTCTCTTCATCAGTATTTTTACAGTGTTCAGAAACTTCTCAAGCGTATTAGAGGACAAAAAAGGAAAAGTGCCTCCAAACTGATGAAAGTGTATCCCCCTGTCCTGCAGACACACCAGAATAACTCATATGAGAAGTCCCACAGAACTCGCAAGCCAACCTGCGTAGGGAGAAAGCCCTAACTTCAGAGTAGGTGTAATGAGATGGTGGCAGATGGGGAAGGAAGAAACATGGAAGGAGAAAGGGTCAGCTTAAGCAGATGGTCATGTTGTGGTTCTGCTGCAAGTAATCTGGATATTTATTTCCTTTATTTAGGCCAGAATCTTGCAAACTTTTATACAGGTGAGCAACTTTATATACGAGTGGTCTCATTCAATTCAAGACACAAACTTATTACAAATGACAAATACAGACGTGTCTACAAGATGACAGCCTTAAACTGAGAGTGAGCTTGTTTCCGGTTTGTATGTCACTTCACATGCTGGTGATTGTTAATAAATATCCATGAAGGAAAAACATGAGGGAAATTGCACCATTTGATTTGAGAGGGTGAAGTAATCCAGGAGGCACCATTCTAACTGGAGGGAGAGCCTTGCAGATGTGTATGGCTGAAAGGGACAGTGAGGCAGCACTGGCTTGCAAAAAGCAGAAAAGTGGGATTCAGAGGGTAACAAATGTTTGAGCTACATAAAAGATTCTTGTTATTGAACTCTCTGACATGGATCTCAGCACTGGAATGAGAACAACGAGATGAGCATCACAGTGCTGAGAACTCCTATAGTAAAAAGCAGTCAAAAGGAAGATAATTTAAAGTGCAACAGAAATACTTACGGGACAAAAGGGTTTAAAGAATATACTACATTTCCAGAGAAGGCAGGCATCAGATAATCAGATCTGGTTATAAAATGCAGAGAACTTACCCCACAGAGAGCTTTGAGGTTTTGTGAAAAAAATCAAATAGCCTGGATAAAAAGGCTTACAGCTGAATGTTACTGCTTTTCCAACAGAAATAATGTTTTTTTAGAAAAGAAAAAGGTTCCATTTCCAAACATTTTAACTTAGTTGAAACACCACTTTCTTGTAGGAAGAATATTTAATCAGCCTCAGGGATAGCTGAAACCCATGGGAAGTGCAGGTGACAATGTCAGAAAAATCAGATCCTAAATGGCTGCAGCATGCTACATGATTACTAGAAGCTTTAATTCACAGAAGAGGACTGCAGAGCTGGTGTGGTGATGTTGAGGTTCCTGTTCCCAGTTGGCCTCCTACTGCAAGCACAGGGAAGGCTGAAACGCTGATTGTTAGCTAACAAGAATAACCTCCCAAGCAATGACACCCTTCAACCCAGAAGGAGCGCTAAGATGGCAGGTGATAACTTTCCCTAGTATTCGTTCCCATCCTATGAGCTATGAAAGCCTGGCTTACAGAGTTTGCTTTGCAACAAGGGTGACTGCTTTTGGGGCAGCTGTGGTGGTGCTGTCCCCAGCTACCTGTCCCATCTTACTCCCTGGATGAATCTCCAGCTCATGTAGTAGTTGCTGGATTGCTACCACTACTACCCTGAGACATTAAGTAAAATAAAAATTGAATGTCAGTTTCTATTAACACATCATATTGTAAACAACTGGAGTTCATCTGCTGCTTCACCAAGACCTGACCTTTCCCTGCATCAGAGATGAGAGTCCCTAAGAGATGGGCTGGTAGGAGAGCTCATGGCTGAGCCTCCACAGCATCTCTAGGCAAAGCATCCCCATTCAGTAATCTGAACGCATAGTCTGGATTCTCATGGTGGATGGCTTTTAAATCTTACAGGGTTTCTTTCCATGATCATTTCTCTTTCACAAGGTATTGTCAGAATTAGTTATTTAATAGAAGTGCAGTGTTCAGAGTGTGCCATTATTTCAGTCTTTGTGGTAATTCAGACCTTGTCCATACTGGGATTTTTCAGTGGAATTGTATTTGTGATGGTGGTTTTGTGGCATGGAAGCCTGTTTACTATAGCTTGGATTGGGACCAACAGAAACAGTGAATACTTGAGCAAAAATGCAGCTGGGGAAACTCTCACTCTTTGAAACAAAGCATTAGAATAATAATCATTTTTCTTTTTGGATGTAGGTCTTTTAGAACAGCTTGCTTGCTTGCCTGTTTCCTGGCAGGCAGAAGTCCATCACCCCACACCACCGTTAGCCATGCTTGGAGTGGTAAGGAGCAGCTGCAGTCCTTCTGTGAGGTCCTTAGAACTAGACTATCCTCTCCTCCTTTTGCCACAGCCTCTGGAGAGAGCCCTGACAGCCCAACACAGGACTGTCATTGAGGGACCTTCCAGACCCACAGGCTGTGAAGGTCACACTGGTTTGTGGACTGCATCCCTGGCACGGGGGTAGAATGCCTCCATCGACCCACATCTTGAGGGTGAATTTCATCTGTGTGTAGGGAGCCTCCACAAAGCTTATACACTACCTAACTGCCACAGTAAGGTCTTCTGAATGTTCAGATCTTTGCATAATAAATAACTACTGAATGTGAATGAAGGCAATTAACTCTATAGCTACAATGCAGGGGACTTTCTAATGTTGACTTAAGCTATGTTGGAGACAGAATGAATATTCTGCAGTAACCCTACAAGCTAGGAGATAGAAAACGATTGACTTGCAGCATTTTCTAAATGTTCTGATTCCTCCTAAATGAGCTCCATTAACACTGAGACACAGAGATCAGTTAATTGTGGTTGTTGAGACATGGCAAATGATCCTTCCTATGGTTGCTTTAATTAAAACACCTGCTTTCTAGTTTGTCATGTCAATATTGCACCTGTTTATTCCATGCAAATACAAAGTAACGGTTATGAAAGAAAACCTTTTCTTTCTTTGAACCATTCCAAGTCAGCAAGATTAAATTGCAAAACCATATCTGGAGTTTCTGAGTCTGCATATCTGTTCATTAACATGTGTTAGAATGTTAGAATATCCAAATTCTGTTGTAAGATGTGCCTCTTTGCAGCTGGATAAGAAAAGATTTCCTACTGCTAAGCAGTTCTTTGATACCATCAGATTCTATCAAATTTATCTCTGATTTTAAAAGCAAACAAATGAGAGGGGGTTGTTGCTTCTTTCAATTCAAACTTTTCAAACACCAGCTTTACTATTTAGTCTATAATAATGCTCTGCTACTACATAACTTAATATTTACTTGCCTTCTAGACAGAGAGGATTTCTTTCACAGTATGCTTTGGATTATGTTTCTGTGATGTAAAGAAATTATTTTTCTTGGCTCCAGTTTCTTTCAGTTTTTCTCAATATTGCTTTCCAGAAGCACCTCTAAGAAACTTCTCATGGCTGCCTTGCAAGCTCTGCAATCAATGATACCAGAGGGATTTCCAATTTTGTTGATTTGGGGTAACTTTCAGGTTTTGTGCTAGTCTGTGATTAGAGATACCCTTGAGTCATGGAGTACCCATCAGCATCTCTACCTTCTTCCTTCCCACAGCTCGGCACTTGGCAGTGCAGTCTGGCAGAAGCACTCTCAGTTCCACCTCTCTCCTCAGAATTTCTCTGGGTATGGGTTAGTGAGGCAGCGTATGCACACTTCTTTGGGTCCACTGCCTCCAGGGAGGTGGTGCATTTTTTTCATTCATCTTGCTTTCAGCACTAGACAAGCTCAATAGTAAAGCAAAGATAAGCTGTGTTAGCTAGACCTAAGATCAGACTTTAGATTGGAAACAGATGGATAAAACAACATCATTTAATTATACCAAATACTATTTACTCATCATCTCTTACTCAGGATTCTAAGATTTTGGCCTGTTGTCACATGTATGTAGGCCTTCAGTGTTGAGAGCAACATCTGCGTACCCTTAGGGTTACCCTTGGTTTGAAATGTAAACCTGACCTGGTATCCTGTCCACCAGGATGGGGCCATGCCTTCCTAGGAAGCCCCGCCGCTGTCTGAATCCTGTTTTCTTTGCTGTCCTCATTCTTGATACTTTTAGGAGTCAGGTTTTGCCATTCAGGTATAAATATTTCTAACGATTTCATCCAGGGCCACTGTAAAAACTTATGGAAACTCTTTTACTCTTGCTTATCCTGGTGGAAGGTGAATTTTTTTGAGATGCTATTGGCTCCTCCTTAAGGCAGACACAAAAACTACTTCATAGTACTACTGCCTGGAAGCTCACAACCCTTTGGCAGTAGTAATACACTCACATTAAATATAGAAATCATTGATTGTATACACGTTCTACAAAATTTCTGGCATGTTACAAGTTTAGACAGCATACAAAGACATTATTAATATAGACATCAAGCCTGGGAAGTAGTTACTCCTTATGGATATATCCGTGAGTGCAAGTCTCTGTATACACTTTTTATTGAATTTCTGTGACTTGAGTTTCTTTAACTTTGGGCTGTGGAGATTTTGAGCAATAAATACTTACTTTATTCTCACCTTCACATTGACCACATGAGATAACGATTCAGAAATGCTTACTTGAAGTAGCTGGTGTGTATCAGTTGCTAACAGAGTGGACTGATATTTAGTCAGTCGGTGAGTACAGCAGGCTTGGGTGGGGGAGCCACCAGACTACAGATTTACAATGAGTCATGAGAGTATGGATTTATTTTCCTAAGCTTGGTTGCACATCCTTAGTCTTTGACTTGCAGTGTGAGTGCAGTTCTCTGTCACAGATGTCACGGCTCCTTATCCCAGTGAGAAGTGAAGAACAGGTGGAGGTCCCAAATAGCCACAACTCCAATAGCCTTGATAGACCAGCTGGAGGATCTGAGAAAAACCTCAGCCAAAACTATCCACTACATCTCATCCAGAAGAGAAAGAAAGGATGATTATACTTAGATACTCATGAAAATCTGGACACATGATCGCTATAGGCTTGACTGTATAGACACAACCTGTCAGTCAGAGGAAATCATTTTACCTCTGCGGAAGTGTCTAACTCACCATCCCATGAGTAATGCAAACACCTCTCTTTCCACCTATCATTTTTGGAGACTTTTTAGATTTTTTTTTAGTTTATTTTGTCACATTGTTCTGAAGCTATTTGAATTGAATTTGCTATACGCACAGTTGTTATATTTGGACTGTCTCAAGCTCATTCAAGTTTGTTTCTATAGCAGTGACTAGAAGTCAAGAAGAGCTTTTCTACAATCCAAGAGCAAAAAAATCCATCAATTTCAGCAGTTCAATATTCTACTTTTGGTCTGCTACTTTTTCTACTATGTCTTTAACAACTTTAATTGCTGCTTGAATTTCAGGCTCTATGGGCTATTTCTATGATTTAGAAACACTGTCCTTGATGTCAGCTTTTGGGAAGCTGACAAGTGTGTCCTTTCCCATTTTATTGTGTATTAGCTGCTCACTCTGAGTCAGTGTCAGTCTTGGAAATGAATATCTTCTCGTGTCTCTTGGGAAAAGAGATTTTAATATTGGAAGAACCTCTTGAGAAGTACTTGTTTCTTTGATATATAGAGATTTTTCTGGTCTACTTGTTTATTTTCCTGGTTTTTTTCAAGCAAGGGTTGATGAAGACAGTCTTCAAAGAAAAGAACATGTCCTCTGTTGTATTCAATTTCTCTCCACATCCTCAAAACAGTAGCATTTTATTTCCAGTTGAACTGGATTGGATACAAGCAGTTTAGACGAAGGACAGTGTTTTTAGTTTTATGTGTTCAAGTAATCAAGTGGAAGAAGACAAACAGCAATTTTCAAAGCCATTCTAAAGAGCTTTCTTCTTTCTTGGCCCTTCTTTCTTATCATTGAATCATAGAATCATAGAATAGTTTGGGTTGGAAGGGACCGTTAAAGGCCTTCTAGTCCAATGCCCCTGCCATGGGCAGGGACATCTTCAACTAGATCAGGTTGCTCAGAGCCCCGTCCAACCTGACCTTGAATGTTTCCAGGGATGGGGCATCTACCACCTCTATGGGCAACCTGTTCCAGTGTTTTACCACCCTTATTGTAAAAGTTTCTTCTATATATCTAGTCTAAATTTACCCTCTTTTAGTTTAAAACCATTCCCCCTTGTCCTGCTGCTACAGGGCCTATTAAAAAGTCTGTCCCCATCTTTCTTATAAGCCCCCTTTAAGTACTGAAAGGCCGCGAGCAGGTCTCCCTGGAGCCTTCTCTTCTCCAGACTGAACAACCCCATCTCTCTCAGCCTTTCCTCATAGGAGAGGCGTTCCATCCCTCTGATCATTTCTGTGGCCATCCTCTGGACCTGTTCCAACAGGTCCATGTCCTTCCTGTGCTGAGGGTTCCAGAGCTGGACACAGTACTCCAGGAGGGGTCTCACCAGAGCAGAGTAGAGGGGCAGAATCACCTCCCTCGACCTGCTGGCCACGCTTCTTTTCATGCGGCCCAGGGTACAATTGGCTTAGCGCACATTGCAGGCTCTTCCTCAATTATTTTTCCTCAAGAGTTGCATTTTTTTTTACTTAACCCCACTAGTCCTTCTCTCTACTTTGTGGTCATTTGCGTAAATGAAAAGGTCATGGAATGGATAAATAGTTTGCTAAAACACAGGAGACGGAAGGGAGCAATAAATGGTCAGTTCTTGGGACAGAGGGAAGCCACCAGTGGAGGGGGCTGTACTGGAATCTGTGCTGTTCAACTTGTTCATACATGATTTGGAAAAGGGGGTTAATAGTGGCAAAGGTTGCCAATGATGCATGATTATTTAAGATATTAAGGACGAGCATAGCCTGGTGAGCTGCAGAAAGACTACAACCCAAGGGAACTGGGCAATAAAATGCCAGATGAAACTCAACATGCACATGTGTAATGTGATTTGCGTGGGGAAGAAAACAATTCCAGCTTCATACAAGGGCTCTAAACTAACCATTGCTTTTCAGGAGCAGCTAGATTTTGGTGTTATGATTGACAGTTCCATGAAAATATCAGTTCAGTACTTTATGGTAGTTAAGAAAACACAAATCAAACATTCATGTCAAAAGAAAGGACTTATGAGAACTGGAAAGGGTAAGAGGAGGGCAACAAATATAATCAAAGGTATGGAAAACTCCTTGCTACGGATGTTGTGGATGCAAGAAGTCTATATACGTGCAAGGGAAGACTTGACAAATATTTGAAAGACCAGCTGGGTGTTTCTAAATATGTAAATTAAAACAAGTTAGGAAAATCCCCTGAGCTGAAAATTGTTGCCAATGAAGAGAGTATTAGTGGGAAGGTATCATATATGTTTGCTCTGCTCTTACTTTTTGTTGTGGTTTAACCCCAGCCAGCAACTAAGCCCCACACAGCCACTTGCTCACTCCCCACCGGTGCGATGGGAGAGAGAATCAGAAGGGTAAAAGTGAGAAAACTCGTGGGTTGAGATAAAGACAGATTAACAGGTAAAGCAAAAGCCACGCACGCAAGCAAAGCAAAACAAGAAATTCATTCACTACTTCCCATCGGCAGGCAGGTGTTCAGCCATCTCCAGGAAAGCAGGGCTCCATCATGCGTTACAGTTACTTGGGAAGACAAATACCATCACTCTGAACGTCCCCTCCTTCCTTCTTCTTCTCCCAGTTTTATATGCTAAACATGACGTCATATGGTATGGAATATCGCTTTGGTCAGTTGGGTCAGCTGTCCTGACTATGCTCCCTCCAACTTCTCGTGCACCTGGCAGAGCATGGGAAGCTGAAAAGTCCTTGACTAGCGTAAACACTACTTAACAACAACTAAAACATCCGTGTGTTATCAACATTATTCTCATACTAAATCCAA
Organism: Fulmarus glacialis; assembly: GCF_000690835.1. Classification (NCBI taxonomy): domain Eukaryota; kingdom Metazoa; phylum Chordata; class Aves; order Procellariiformes; family Procellariidae; genus Fulmarus; species Fulmarus glacialis. Next base: position 21,891 of record NW_009232303.1, read on the forward strand.
AACATAGCACTATACCAACTACTTGGAAGAAAATTAACTCTATCCCAGCCGAAATCAAGCATTTGCTTATGAACTGTGTTTCTGCTGGACTTTCCTTTTAAAGATAAACATTAGCCTGTCTCTAACAAAATGTAAGCTTTTCTTCAGAAGGGAGGGGTTAGAGAAAAAGAGAGCAGGGAAAACACCAAGTTATTCTAAGAATGAATAGTGAATGTAAAAGAGGAGTGGAGCAGAGCATCTAAGGGCCACAAACACAGAAGTTGGGACAGCAAGCAGAGTACTTCTAACAATGCCAACCATCCCCAGAAGGTGCCCAAGCAGCTCTGCCCAGTGATGCAGCAGGGTCAGGACCTATTTCCAACTAATTCACCAGGATCTCCCATGAACCCTCTGAGAAAGAGCAGTTTGGCCAGGGCCAAAGGGAGGGTAATAAAGACACCATGCAACACAGCGAGGTCTTGGTGCAATGGTTATGAATAAAAAGGTGAGAGAAAAACTGTAGCCAGAACTGAGAGATTCTGGAGGAACACATGCCTTTCTCTACCCCTCCATAGAATATTTTCCAAATTAGGTGACCAGTGGGCCATAAAAATAGCTCAGAGAAAAGGATGGCCCATCAGAGTTCTTTGTCATCTTTTGGTGGCAACTGCCAACTTAAGCAAATGGTTGACCAGATGTGGAGAATATCTGTAAAGCCAGTACCAGACTGTTTAGAGGGTGTGCTAGATCACTGGACTTTCAACCTTAATTCCTTCCCAGTGGAAGCAATGTGGGAATGGAGGGAAGGGAATTTTGCAATACTTCCCCTTCTCCCAGGACAAATTGTTTGAAGCCACAGCGTTGCCAATTCAGGTACAGGATCATGAGCTAATTTGTCCTCTTACATCAGCTTAAGGAAAGAATCAAGCTAAAGTCATTGTACTCGTATCAAGAAAAAGTGATTGCTGTTCGTTGCATGAGGTATTTGGGTGTTTTATCCAGCTTTTCAGCTCTGAGGTTTCCTTTGTTAATATTCTTCTGTAAGGTATAGCCAGGTACGTTAATGTGGGATGAAACTGTCCCAACTATCAGCAGCCATTCCCTCTGTTGATTTCTGATTCATGAAGTGACAGTCTAGATTAGTTACACACTTTTTATTCATTGTCACTTAATTAAATACTCTGATATTGGTGGTAAGAGAAAACATTCAAAACCTTTTTGTATCACCTCATGTCATGTATATTCTGCTAAGAATATTGCCCTAGTGATACTGCTGGCTTCTACGTGCTCCACCCTTGCTTTCTCAGTTAGCCTTTAGCGTCAGTGCTCTTTCGCTTTTCCTCTTATTTGTATTAAACACGAAACACCATCCATTATAATCATAGAATGATAGAATGGTTGGGGTTGGAAGAGACCTTTAAAGATCATCTAGTCCAACCCTGCCATGCGCAGGGACATCTTTCACTAGATCAGGTTGCTCAAAGCCCTGTCCGACCTGACCTTAAACACTTCCAATGATGGGGCATCTGCAACTTCTCTGGACAACCTGTTCCAGTGTCTCACCACCCTCACCTCATTCTTCCTTATGTCCAATCTAAATCTACCCTCTTTCAGTTTAAAACCATTGCCCCTTTAACATTAGAGCTGTTACTAGATATTTTCATTAAAAAGGTTAGGACTTTGAAGCACGGACACACAAGGAAAATAAAACAAGTACATAGCATTTTATACCTAAACACACATTGTGTAGTTGTGTAATTACTACTACCCATCACAATCATTAAAAAAACCCACCTTAGGATATATAATTAATTCATGATATAATAGCCATTTAATTTCTGCAGTACTCTACTGAATGAATCAGTGCAGTACTGAGCTAATATCAGTGTGGCATTTACAGTAGATTTTCTGTTTACAGGCTGAAAATACTCCCTGAGGAAGAATTGTGATTTGGTTTACCAATGAGTGTTAGCAGCTCTAATGCACATTTCTTCTTTCATTCTGACAGCATGCAAGCTGCTTAAAGACCCAGGTTTATCTATATAAATTACCAAGTTCCAATCAAACTTCATAGTAATAATTTTCATCTTTTCCCATAAGTCTGTAAAACACTGTTGTTCATAAATGTCAGTTGGAGGCATCTTATGTGAGATCTTAATTCACCAAGATGCAGCGCCACTGTTCAAAATATGAGAAGATGCCAGCCTACTGGGCCACAGCATGGCTGCAACGAGAAATGAGATTTCCACGACATTATGTCACTGAGAATGCAAGGAAATTTCATGCCCAGAGGACACGACTCGGAAATACTCCTCACAACCCCTCTTTAATCAACTCACCAAATGTCTCCCGGAGACTTGTCAATAACCATCAGTCCATAAAATTATTCTTAATCTATGCATCAATATGATTGATGCCAGGCACTGGGAACAAAAAAAGCTAATGCAATCTCAAGTCTCTGAATGTTGTTATAATACTAGTTCCCCTGTACCCAATAAACACGAATACACTGGGGCATCACTGTTTTCTGACATATCCTTGGGTACCCACTACTGGCTGGTTGCTGCTGAACGGCACATCTGGCCCCTTGTCCTGGTTTCGGCTGGGATAGAGTTAATTTTCTTCCAAGTAGTTGGTATAGTGCTATGTTTTGGATTTGGTATGAGAATAATGTTGATAACACACATGTTTTAGTTGTTGCTATGTAGTGTTTACGCTAGTCAAGGACTTTTCAGCTTCCCATGCTCTGCCAGGTGCACAAGAAGTTGGGAGGGGGCATAGTCAGGACAGCTAACCCAACTGACCAATGGGGTATTCCATACCATATGACATTATGCTCAGTATATAACGCTGGGGAAGAAGAAGGAAGGGGGGACGTTCGGAGTGATGGCGTTTGTCTTCCCAAGTAACTGTAACGCATGATGGAGCCCTGCTTTCCTGGAGATGGCTGAACACCTGCCTGCCGATGGGAAGTAGTGAATGAATTTCTTGGTTTGCTTTGCTTGCGTGCGTGGCTTTTGCTTTACCTATTAAACTGTCTTTATCTCCACCCACGAGTTTTCTCACTTTTACCCTTCTGATTCTCTTCCCCATCGCACCGGTGGGGAGTGAGCGAGCGGCTGTGAGTGCTTAGATGCCGACTGGGGTTAAACCACGACACCCCTCTGATGGAGGCAGAAGAGAGGGCATCTGGCACTCTCTGCCCCAGCAATACAGTCACCAGCCCCTGAGGGGAAAGGAAAACCTGCCAGCTATTAATAGGACAGAGAGCATTAACAGGACAGACACGTAATTGAGTGTGCCTGCTCCTATACAAAAAGGGAGAACTTGGTATCTCTAGCTACCCTAGCAACCGTGTTCATTAAACTATTATTTTCCCCATTTTAAGGATAAAAGCCAAGGACTCCCATTGATTTCAATGGCAACTAAGTAACTTGGTGCTGTTGAAAGTCTTTAGGTGACAGAAAGGCTTTAAATGTTTGTTTCTAAAGTTCAGATCTTTAAGTGTATTTAAACACCAAGTTCTCGGGTGATAGGTACCAACAGGCATTTTAAAATTTGTTCCTAAAAGACTTGCTTGTAGGAAGTCTGGGGAAGAGGAGAGATGAGACCCATGGGTTGTGACATGCCCAGAGACTTTCTCACTCGAAGCTGCTCCACTAGTGTTACTGCAGCAGCTGGCAGCTCGCAGCGTTTGCTGATGATCAGAGTAGTCATTATTGGTTCAGAACAATCTTCTCCTGCTGCTTCTGTAAATAAATATTTCCTATCAGATGCTTTTTGACTATACAGTTATTTTTCTCTTGATCTTTCCATTTCCCCTCTTTTTTTCTTTTCTCCTTTTCTCATTGTCCTGTGAGTGCCTTGTAGAAGCCCTGCAGTTCCTCCTGCTGTGCTCCTCCTATTGCACTGTGGCGGAGACTGACCCCAGGATTCCCACTCCAGGTTCTTTTTTTGTACAGCAATCGCTAAGAGAGCTGAAAAGCCGCTTGTGCTCCCAAGAGGCTGCATTGCAAAGTCCATAGGGTGCACTCTGGCCAGCTTTCCTGACAGAACGGACATAGATCAGACACAAAATAGCCATGAGCTTTTCCCCTACAAGGCAATCCGCTGTTAGTCACACGATGATGGACTCAGCACCAAGAATGAGATGAAGGCGTTGTTACAGGAAGAATGTGCACTATCCCATAGGTCTCCATACCACAGCAATAAACCACCAAATGTCCACAGTTGATATAACATCAGGCTTGGCTCCCTATGGGCTTTTCAATGAGGTAATTGGAGTTTATTCTTTGCTTGGTGTTAAAGTGAAAAACAGAAACAGCCATGAAGGGTCATTGTGGTCAGGACTTATTTTAACATCTGCATCACTGTCATACTTGAACTGTCTTTAAAGTTATTATCTTGCTGTCCTGTGACTGCTTTACATCAGACACTTTGGCCTAAAATCGTAGAGTAAGGACTGCAAATTGGGTTCCTGAACTCTGTCTCTGCCTATGCCAACTGTGGCTCTTGGCCAATTTAAAGACTTAGCATGTATCAAGAGCTTTGGGATTTGGAGCTGAAAAATCCTCCAGAACAATGAGTAGACTGAGTAAAAATAGGTCAATAAAGAAATAGAAAAGGAAACACTGTAGAATAAAGAAAAATATTCTCAATAGACTTTTTTAAAGTGCCAGTGAATGAGGGAGTCGGTCATTGAACAGAAGGGCATGAGCTAGAGGGAGCCATGGGACAAAGTGAGCCGGGGCTGAGCAGGCAGCACAGAGCAAACAGGCAAAACCAACCTCTTTTGCAAGATTTTGGATCACAGACTAGGTTAATGTCATTAGTCCCCTATTCAGTTGTTCCTAGAAATGAAGGCATCTCCTGAAGTTACAACTCTCATGTGAGATTAAAAGAATATTCTTACATAAGATTTTGAAATTTACCTTATAGCAAGGGTAGAAAATGAAGGTTTGCACTTAAAATGATGAATTCAAGAAATGGAAATAGCTATTTTTTTTCTTTACATTGCCAGTTCAAGGCAATCAGATCAGCTTAAATTTAAAATAGTCAAAGGTTTTGGGTTTTTTTTAATGTGAACAAAGAAGTAAAAAATATCCTTTCAGATGGAATGAAATACTCACTATGATTCAAAATGTTTTTTTTCCATGCTGTGTGTATTTTATACGCAAAACTAAAATGGTTTGACATTCCAAAACAAAAGTTAATTTCCAATTGAGAGGCTGAAATAACTATTCTGTCAGGACTCACTACAAGAAGGACAGTAAGGTGCTGGAGCGTGTCCAGAGAAGGGCAACGAAGCTGATGAAGGGTCTAGAGAACAAGTCTTATGAGGAGCGGCTGAGGGAACTGGGGCTGTTTAGCCTGGAGAAGAGGAGGCTGAGGGGAGACCTCATCGCGCTCTACAACTACCTGAAAGGAGGTTGTAGCGAGGTGGGGGCTGGTCTCTTCTCCCAAGTAACTAGCGATAGGACGAGAGGAAATGGCCTCAAGTTGCGCCAAGGGAGGTTTAGACTGGACATTAGGAAAAACTTCTTTACTGAAAGGGTGGTCAGGCCTTGGAACAGGCTGCCCAGGGAAGTGGTGGAGTCACCATCCCTGGAAGTATTTAAAAGACATGTAGATGAGGCGCTTAGGGACATGGTTTAGTGGGCATGGTGGTGTTGGGTTAACAGTTGGACTTGATGATCTCAGAGGTCTTTTCCAACCTTAATGATTCTATGATTCTATGACTTTTTCCATTCTTGGCCTTCCCATACACTGAAATATTTGATAAAACCAGAATGAATTTGCAAAGCATTTTAAGGTTACAAATACCTCATGTTTTTCCATAAAGAAATGTGGGCAAAGCTTCATGTAGCTTTAGTACTGAGAAGCCCAAATTAATCTATGGATTTATATCAAGGTAGCACTTAACAGAAACATAAATCTTTTCTTTCAGGTCTTAACCTTTTGTTTCATAAATAGAAAGGTCCTCAGTGTTGTTACCATCCCTGTGACTGACAAAGTGTCAGAGGGAAAATCTGACCTCTGCAACCTGTTCCTCTTAAATAACGACATGAAAATCTCATGTAATATTACTGTCTGGAAAACGAGACCTGATGATTCAGCTACTAGAGGAACTGTGCCTTAGAACAGCGTGAATTTTATCTCTGCCTTTCATGTCAATCTTCCTTTGCTGCAACATTGTCAATCAGTCAGATCACTCTCATACTTCATTATGTTTCCATGGTGATCCTTTCCTCCAAAGTTAAAAATAATCCTGTTCCGATGTTGAAACTTGTAGAGAAGAAGACCATATATAATTGCCTACCTGCAGTTATCTGCCTCCTACATGTGGAGGTAGATATCCGTTCACTTTGTTCCAATGAAATAGTACAGTAGCAACAGGGCTAAGCCCCTTTCCCCAGTTATTATTAGTAAATCAATTCATGCTGCATGACTGAGTTTTTCAACTGTACCACAATTTGCTACATCTCCAAAATTATCCTAATAAACAATCCCAAGGCATCGTGCTAAAACTTACGTGTACATACTCAACAGGAATTTCTATGCTTAATATTTTCTTGCTTTTACTCTACAGCTTTTCACAGAAAAAGAGAGATATTAGCTGTTGGATTGACTTCACTGATGCAGGATGATATTTGTGACAATTAGATGTTTACCTGGGCAAGCACGTAGAGGAACAGCATGTTTTGTACTGGTGACCTTTTGGAAAATCAAGGCAATGAGCATGACAATTCTGTAAAAATGCTCACTTATTCACAATCCTTGGCTTTCTTCTTAACTTGTTACTGTAGCCTCTAGGTCCAAGGTGCATAGTTCCCGCTTACTTTGATTATTTCACGTAACAGAGGCTTGTAACCATGCTCGTTTATCAAGTGCCAAATCATGAGAAGTTTTAGAAAAATGCAATTTAGCATTTGTTAGGGTTCTAAAGTGTATTTCTTAAAATGCAGAATAATTTTATGCCGGTTTTATCATTACCGCTGCTGGAGTTTTATACTGGGTATCCAAAAATGAGGACCGCACAATCCATAAACCCGCAAGTAGAATGCTGCAGCAGGGACAGAACCCAGTTCTCCAAGGCAGCGTTCAGCTTTACATACCCTGCAGCAGTCACTTCTCCTGGAGCTCCCCAGGGTCGTTCACTGCCTGGTGACTTCTGCAAAGAGGAGTGGGGATCCTACAGATAAGAGCCTGCTTCTCAGCCCAGCCCTGCTCAGCCCGCTGCACCCTGTCCTCCCTGTGCACTCAATCATGCAAAAGTTGCATTAAAAAACAATACGCAGTCTTCCACTCGCTACTATTTCCTTTCTTCCTGCTTTTCATTCACCTCCCATTCTTCCCCCCCGGGAAGCTGGTCTGGATGGCAATCTCTCCTCTTCGATACCGCCTTGATTATCTCTGAGCTCTGAGGACACAGGAGAGAATCTCCTTGATCTGAGTCACCTCAAGTGCTACTGACAAATAGCACGGTGGATACAGCTGTCAAAATTTAGCACGGCTACCATGCCCATGCTAATGGACTTCGTTCCAGAAGTTCATCGTTTGGCTTTATTTAGCCATCTTTTTCTAACAGAACAGCAAAATGGATTCTTAGCAGTAGGGCTGCTTTCAGTAACCTTCAAATACTTGTGCTGGAGTGAAACTTTACACCAAGCAGATTGCTGATTTTTTATTTATTTATTTATTTTTAACTAGGGGAAGAAAACAGGGAAAATATAATGCAAAAAGGCAGCCTGGATCATTTAAATTTGTTCATGTTAAAGCAACTAAAGTCAGGATCTTAAAACAGGATGCATCAAGTGAGCTAAATTATATATGGCACTTTCAACTTTTCCTGGCATGAAGTAACATGCCTGACTATGCATGAAAGGATATGGCCCTTTGGAAGCCAGTGAGGCTGTTCCTGCTCCCATCTTACTCAGAGGGAAAAGAAAATGCTCTCTTTCTGACTGTAGCAGGATTAGTTTCTTATATGGTTCCTGTGTTTAATTCTCTGGATTCACAGAAAGAAAGCACAGCAATCATTCACTTATCCAGAATAACATGTAGCAGGCTCTGACATTTTCTCATGAAAGATTAAAAGTATTTCTCAAAGCACAACTGTAATTCTAATAACTCAGAATTAAAAATTACAGTAACAGCTTTTAATTTTTTTTTTACCCCTAAACTCTCAATAGAAATTGTAGCATTACTGTTAAAAAAAAATGTGAGAAGAGGCAAGGTTGCACTTTCCTGACAGGGAACAGAAGAGTCTAAAAGAGAATCCATGTCCCTGTTGCTGTGTTACTCCTTTCTGATCTGAGACAAGCTCTGTGCTCACAGAATTTGCAGGCAAGAAGACATCTTATTAGGTCCACTTGTCAGAGATTCACACACACAAAAAAATGTGTCTGTAGAGGGAACAGTTCAGCTACTGTAGGAAGTAACCGACATGTTGATAGTGCTCGCCTCTTCAGGTTGACACTGGCTAATGGTATTTTATTTTCAAGTGATTTCATTACAGTGATAGAGGAACACTTTTCTTTTTCCTGATGGCATACAAGTGGAAGAGACAGAGCAAAATGATTCTAAACAAAAGGAATGAAATGAGAAACCTCAGCTGAACAAAAAACGGGACAGAAACACAGCATGTAAGCTCCCACCCACCCACCTTTTACACTTTCAGAGGGAAGAGCTAGGCAGCAGTGGTTGAGCTTGCTGTCTGTTTGCTCCGAGTCAAGGACTGCTTTGTTCCAGGCTGGGGATACATATAATAAGTGCAAGCCACTTTCCCAAAGAATTTACAATCCAAAAGGACAAGGCAAACAGAAAAATGACAGTCTGAGTTGTCATCACCAGTCCCTGAAGGTGCAAGGCTGTAACCTCGTCTGTTGTGTAATCAAGAGACTGCTGGGTCCTGCCATGGCTGCGATCAGGAGCGGGATCTGAATTGGCACCGAGCACATCACCTCGCAGCGATACAGACTTAACAGGTTCTATACTGCTGTCAGCATAAGGCAGGACATTTACGGTCTTCTTTTGTGTACAGTGGGAAAAGGATTTATAGACAAGTAAATTTTAATAGTAGGTTGAGAAGCTCGCCTTCATTCTCTCCATTCAGAAGAATGGAGAAGGGTGAATTAATAACTCCACAAAATCATTTTGGCTAGTTTTTCACTTCTCAACTTCCCAGCTGGCTATCCCAGCAAGCTTTTTATTTTTCTGAAATTTTTTTTGTAGGGCTCTTTATTTTTCTGAAACTGTCTTCATAGATGCTTCTCCTTCCTTTTACTTCATGTGACCTTCAGCCTCGATGCAGTAATACATCTTTAATGGAAGACACAACATCAGTCACAGTTTCACCATTCCCATTCCTCATTCTTTTCCAGCATCCAAAAGGTGAATGCATCCAAAACGGAATTGAGATTTCTTTCCCAGTTGGATCTTACAACAGTAATAAATGAGTTACCATCTGCATTTCTAATTAAAAATCCAATTGGTATAATGTAATGAGGTTTCTGGTTGCAATTAGCAACTGCTGGGGGTCTCTTTATAGAAACAGCACTACAATTATGAGGCAAATAGATTCTATCATATGCAATGAAGAGCTTTTTCGAAGTTTTTCTGTCCTTAGCTGGATGGATTCGCAACAGGGAGTTAGGCATTTTTAGGAGTCTTAAATACTGTAATCTACTGAAATGCACTAAATTCAGGTTAGTACTCAGGTTTCATGTACAGTTCAGGGCAGAATTAAATGCCTAATAGGATCCATTGAGCCTTCAAAATCATGCTTAGCTTCTGGAGTTTTACATTTACTGCAGAATCTAAGTCCATATGTTTATGTTTGGATCACAAGCACTGCATTAAGAATAAATAGTGGAGACATTTACTTTTTCTTAGAAGTAGAGCTGATAAAAATGGTGACACTTTCTGGGGATTTTTCAGGGAAAAAAAAAGGTTTACCTGGTTTTTATGGTCAGTAAAAATTTCAAAGCCACAAATTAGTCTTGAAGTCTTATTCATGGATCATTTCTTCTAGATCAAAATTTCATAACTTTGTATAGTAATGACTTAGAGTTCAACAATCCTTTACAAATTAGACTTTATAAAGAGAAGAGTGAGAATGACAGAGAGTATACATAAAGCCTCTTTCTCCGCCTCCCTTATCTCCATGTGTGTATACACACATAGCTATATTCAAAGGCTTGCATAAAAGTCTTCTACCAGAGTATTGCCATGGGTGTGAGGCGTTACCATTTTTTAGACTCAAACGGTGATGTTTATAAAAGAAAGACACTCAGCAGGCAATGCCATTCTTAGCCTAGCTAAATTATCAGCAGCACTCTCTTATTCACCAGCTTCAGTATAGTTGAAGAAAACAAAGATCATCAGTATGACCCAAAGTCCCAAGTTGCCTGGATTTCAGGTTTCTTGGGGGCAGGCCTGAGAGATGTTCTCAGGTTCTTTCAGCCTGTTTAGTGACCTGTCTGAGCATGCGGAGGCACCTCAGGCCCTCTTTCCAGGGCCACCATGTCATCGGGATCTTGCAAAGCAGGAGAGTGCCTGTGTGGGATGGGCCTCCACCCAGACCTGTGAGCCCCTGAGATCAGTGCTTACCAATTCCTGTTTGATCTTTAGAGGAAAGAGAAGCTGAAGGACACAAACAGCTTAAAAAGCATGTAGGATGCCGTTGCTTCCTCACAATGAAATCAAAATGACTCCCGCTCTAATGATACAGTAACAGAAGCAACAGAGCCAACTCTACAAAAGGCATTTTTTGATGCAAATTTCTGTGTATTCTTTGTCAGAAAACATAGAACATTTGGTAAAACTTCTTCTGGCTCACTAAACATGAAAATAGGCAGACTTCAGTAAAAAAAAGATCATTCTATTTGGTCATTCAACTTTTTCCTAGTTTGAGTCCAGAAACTCTGCTAGCTGACCCAAAGAGATTTATTCCAAAATCAGATTAGACCACAGATTTATTGCCTTTATTAGAGATCTTAGCAGTAGCAAAGGGACAAGGCTGCAAACTGAGACAGTCTGAACATTCATATACTAAGCCTGCAGCTCATTATTGGTGCTTATAAAATCCTATTGACATGCTAATGTTTGTCTTGTGATGAAGCTCTTTGCTTAATTTTAATTTCTTAAATAATTTTATATGATTTGTATACACGGCTGCCATTGAGACTGTCTGAATGAGGCAGCAGGTGAATTTAGGAAGCAATGAATGAGTGAGAGAAAACAGCAGCATGATGGGCAGTGCCCAAACTAGTCAGAGCAACACTGCTTAATCTGCTTCGCCAGAATTTGATGAGTATAAGAAGAGTTTTATGTCTTCCTTGTAGATCAATTGCAATCAATTAAGCTTACAGCTGTAGTTCAGGGAATTTCTCTGGAGTTCAGCAGTGAGATGAAAAGAAGGGGTTCCCAAGAGCATCATTTTATATCTCCTTTATGCCAAAAGGATAACAATCCGTACAGTCGTTTAACAAGACAAGAGCTAGGCTTCCTTTTGGGAACGGGGCTTGTGAGCTGCCCAGCCTGCATAATCACGCAGCGAGCCCATGCCCGGACCGACATGCTCGCAGGGCCACGGACTAAATGATGCCTCTTCACTGAGGCTGGAGCCACTCCTTGCTTCAGCGGTCCAGCTCTTGAAGAGGAGACATTGGGAGGAGGCAGGCAGTATGAGTCTCCAGGTAGTGTTTCTTTGCTTTATTTTTGCTACTCTGTTTCTAAACATGTTTACCTTGACTTTGATAGACTATGTGAAGCTTTCTACCCATCTTCTATCTTTCGCTGATAATCAGCACTACCTCTGCAGTCGCTGACACATCTAAATCACTCTGGGTGCCACAAATCACGCTGCTGGAATACCTCCCAGTCAGCACAACTTGCAGAAGTATCTTGAGCCACGGGCAAACTACTGCGAGGAGGAGTTTGAAAGTGGGGATAAGTTTCCCATGGCAGGAATACCCACTGGTCGGCAGGAGGGGCTGTCACGACTACCACCTGTGAAACCGGCTGTCAGCTGGGATTTGGCCCTAATTGTACAGCGCTGAATAAAACCAAATCGCGTGTTGACAGGTAATGGCCAAGGTGGTGAGACCAGTTACAGCAAACATGCCTGAAGAGTCTCCTGCACTGGTTTCCTTCAAGTCTCAGCAGAAAAAAACAAGCAAGATAATAACCAGGAGATTATTATCTACTGATTCTTCACTGTCATGTGTGCTGGTTTTGGCTGGGATAGAGTTAATTTTCTTCACAGTAGCTAATCTGGGGCTATGTTTTGGATTTGTGCTGAAAACAGTGTTGATAACACAGGGATGTTTTCATTACTGCTGAGCAGTGCTGACACAGAGTCAAGGCCTTTTCTGCCTCTCACCCCACGCCACCAGCGAGCAGGCTGGGGGTGCACAAGAATTTGTGAGGGGACAGATGGGACAGCTGGCCCCAACTGACCAAAGGGATATTCCATACCATATGATGCTGTGCTCACCAATAACAGCTGGGTGTAGAAGAAGGAAGGGGGGGCGGAGTGATGGCGTTTGTCTTCCCAAGTAACCGTTACGCGTGATGGAGCCCTGCTTTCCTGGAGATGGCAGAACACCTGCCTGCCGATGGGAAGTAGAGAATTAATTCCTTGTTTTGCTTTGATTGTGTGCAGGACTTTTGCTTTTCCTATTAAACTGTCTTTATCTCAACCCACGAGTTTTCTCACTTTTACTCTTCCAATCTTTCTCTTATCCCACCGGGGGGGAGTGAGCGAGCGGCTGTGTGGGGCTTAGTTGCCGCCTGGGGTTAAACCATGACACATGATAGGCTGCTCTGCTTTACAGGGCCAGAAGTGTCCTAGTGTGATAGTGTGGCAATTTTTTGGTTTTGTTTTTGTTTTTAGAAAGAAGCCTGGATATACATGTCAAAGACTGCCAAGAAAGAAAAAAAAGAGGGAAAAGAAAATCCAATTTTTCTGACCTGTAGGGCATACACAGCAGTATGGTTAAGTCAGTGAGCAGAGTTTGTTATTAATATTTAAAAGATTGCACTGTCTAAGTTACCATTATTGAAATTCAGATGACTTGGTGCTTTTCTGCCTAACCTTGCACTCTTGATTCTACTTTGATTCAATTCACTGGGGGGGAAGTTTGGGCTCTTGGTCACTAACATGAAGTCAGATACAATATATCGGTTCGTTTTTTTTTTTCTTTCGCCCATTCTTCTTGAGTTAAGAACTCTGATAATGTAGAGCTGACATTTGGGGAAAATCTAGAAAATTAATTCCTTTTTATCTCCAGGCTAAGCTTCACCAGTGAATAGAGTACTATAATAAAACCTATTTGTATGCCTGTCATACAAAGACAAACCTTTTCCAAAGGAAATGGATTTGAGTATTTGCAAGAAATGATAAACAGTGAGACAAAAAGGTACTGAATTTCACTTCGAGATGCATGGGAGAAGCAGGTTTTAGCTTCCCTTGTCAGGGAGGAGGAATTCGTATGAAAGCCATGTCAGCTGAGAGTCTTTGTGGAAAGAAGTGACTTGGAAATACCTTGAAGGGAGTGGTTTGGAGTTATGAACAAAATGTCAGCCTGCATTTTTATCAGAAATAAATCAAAAGAGGTTTATTCACTTCTGATAAAAAGAATTACCTGGATTTCATTTGTGCAAAATCCTTGTGCAAAGCTGTGTTAAAATCTAGTCCTCTCTCTGGTGTATATAACTGAATTATGGTGAAGAGGTGCTTATACAAGACAGGGTGCTGAAATCAAGCCTAATACCAAAGTGCTGCCACTGTCCTGACTCTCCCATGAAGCCAAAAGATATATTTTACTGACAAAACAGCTACACAGCCACAGCTGGGGGGTTCCCAGACACCTCGGGCAGCCCGGGTGACACACAGCCCTGCGGCCTTGGTGACACACAGCCCTGCAGCCCCGCAGCCTGGGTGACACACAGCCCTGCAGCCCCGCTGTCATGCCCTTCCTAGTGAGCATGGCAGGCTGGCGGCTGCCTTCCTTCGTTTGTTAT
>NW_009232303.1:36288-39415 GCF_000690835.1 Fulmarus glacialis
AGTGACACACAGTCCTGCACCCCTGCAGCCTGGGTGACACACAGCCCTGTGGCCCCGCAGCCTGGGTGACACGTAGCCCTGTGGCCCGCAGCCTGAGTGACACACAGCCCTGCACCCATGCAGCCTGGGTGACACAAACCTCTGTCTCTGTGGTCCCACAGCCTGGGTGACACACAGCCCTGCACCCCCGCAGCCTGGGTGACACACAGCCCTGCAGCCCCGCTGTCGTGCCCTTCCTAGTGAGCATGGCAGGCTGCCGGCTGCTGCCTTGCTTCTGGTTTGAGCCACCACCACGAAAAAGGTGGCTGGTGGCACCAGTCTGCCATGGAAGCTGAAGCATCTCATCATGTTTGAAGGTATTACGCTAAGGAAAGGCGGGTGGAGGCACGTGAAGGCAGACGTTAGCGGGGTTAGTTTGGGCCTGTGTTATGCAGAGGAGATGGGCGCCTTCAGCAGCTGCGTGTTTGTTCAGGGCTTTTGCGATATTGAGAGGTCTTTTAGAGATTTCAACCAATCAATCTAATTCCAGACGTAATTAATATATTTTCCAAAACAATTTAATTTTTTGCTAAATGTAGTTGAAGGGTACTGTCATGTTTAAGTCTAGAACAGAGTAGTTAAGACACCTACTGCCTGAAACATGTCATGGTGGGTTAATGCATAATGATGGTAATTATACTAAATGAAGAATGTTCGAGTGCTTACCAAGCTTAATTAAACTTTGCAGCACTCCTAAGACAGAAATATTGTTATGGTAATTTCAACAGGTAGGTAAATTGCTCATCCTGGCACATGAAGGTTGGGTAATTTACTCAAGGTCACACATCAAGCCTGCAGTATAGCCAAAGTAGAGCCTATCACCTTGACTCCTAAGCTGACTTCCAGCTGCAGTCTTCAAATAATTCCCTCTCTCCTAATGTTTTAGCTTTTTTTCTGAAATAGAAACTGGCTTTCGTTCATAGACCTAATTGTTGATAAATTCCTCTAACCTCAAAGGACATGTATCTCCAATCTTTCCCCAGTAATTCATGCCAATGTGGCAATTTGCTTGAAAGTGAAGGATGTGAGGGCAAAGAAAAGGACAACATGGAGAAAGAAATGAGGCAAAAGCTAATAAAAGAGAGTGGAATGAAAGGAATTAGAGGCAGAAGAAAATCATGGCATACAAGTGAAAGACAAAGGAGTCAACGGGCAATGAAGGATCAAAAGAAAAGTGAAAGAAATAGGAGAAAATAATGAAATGGGAAAGGACACCATCAGGAATTAGCAGTCAGGAAATTGTGAATGAAATCAAAATGCTCTAAGAATTGTGATGCATTTAGTGGAAATGCATTAAAAGTAAAAATCTACTGTCTACACTACAGTATTCTGTTTACATGCCAGGAAATTCCTTACATCCTCAATCTATTAAGTGGTACTGTACATAGGGACAGAAAAAACTGCTGTCTCTTAGTAAAGATGAAAAGCACAGCAAAACTCCTGCAGAGTAACCCTAAAATGGTAACACGAGCAGACTGTGGAAGGAATCCCTGCTGAGATCTTTTGATTAACCTTGCTATGATGTAAGTGGGGAGCCTAGATTAAATCAGCCATTTCGTCCTTTTTTTCCTCTCCTTTTATGTTACAGTAATGCAAATAGCTAGTAGAAATACATATATGAAGGTGGTTGGTTTTTTTTTTTAACTCTCAGTCTTGTTTCCTTAACTTGGCAAGTAACTTATTTTTTCCATTAAAAGCAAGAGTAGCTCAAGATACTGTTAAAAAGGAGTAGATGGGAAATTCAAAGACAAAAAACTACATCTTAGCTGACAGATGTGGCCTTCCTAACCCAATTAGAAAATCAAAGCATTGAATGTGTAGAAGGAATCGGGGCAGACCAACAGCTCTTGATCCCAAACTATTTCTCCTAGCATATACAATGTGCAGTTGACTAGACCCAGGATGGAATGCTCTCCTCTTCCCAGTGCTGTTGGTCATTCTTACACATTGTTTAGCTAGCCTGCAAAAAGCATGGAGGTCATCTGAATGTAAACTTCTGCTTAGGTTAATGCTTTTAATCTGTGAGAACAGTCTTATACCCATCTCTGTGATTCCTTCCATGCAGACTACTCCTTCCCAGAGATGCTGAGAAACATCTTCCCCTCTCTGTAGCCAAGTCCTTTAAGAAGCTTTGGTCCTACCAGGATTTCCAGCAGAAATAGCTGACTACCAGCAAAACAGAAGATAGTTTCTAATCTTTCATCAGTAGCATCTTCTGCTGCTTCATTGGTTGCCTTGCTCCAACTTCCCAGCATGGTTTGCCCATGGAGGTCATGTGCATGGACATAGTGGTGATACAGTACAGTTAGGACTGGTTTGCTGAGCACTGTTTCCAGACAGACAAACTCTCCATAACCTGTTATACACAAAATTTACTGAAGTTTCAATATCATGACATACCTTACCTGTTGATTGGTTTTCACCAAATCTTTGGTCAAATAGAATGGTTCCTTTACAAAGATCGGATGACTGCTTTTTGTCTGTGCGACAACACTTATTTTCAACTTTAACATTCATGTTAGGTGTCCCTAAAATGCAGTGGCTAAAGCACACACGTGTGAATAGGAGGAAATCGCAGAAATACAGCCATGGTGAATTCACTTCTTATCCGAGTGAATATTTACACAAGGGGTTTTGTTTTCAGCTCACCGAAGCACAACCAGCCCTCATGATTCAGTCCATCAACCAACTGTTAATGGCTTGAGGTTAAGAGTGGGTTTCTTTTCTTAACCTCCTGACTGCATGACCTGGCCACTAAAGAATGTATAGATGCAGTCACATGGCACAAGTTCTGATTTAAAAGTTCTCCGAAGAAATTTAATAATGTACTATTCATTGACTCATTTTGTATTTGTATTTGCAACAGTTTTCACTTGGGAATGTGAAATCTCTGGAGTGGTAGCTCTGTTTTGTGAACTGCCTGTTCTGGCACAGACAGGTAATCAGAAATGTCATTGCCAGTGGCAATTCACTACATTGTCTAACTTTTGATTAAATATATCTGTCGTGGTTTAACCTGGCAGGCAGCTGAATACCACACAGCCGTTTGCTCACTCCCACCACCCAGTGGGATGGGGGAGAGAATCAG
>NW_009232304.1:0-7175 GCF_000690835.1 Fulmarus glacialis
GCGGATGGCCCACGCGTGGCCGTGTGCCCCGCGGTGGGGGCTCTTCTCTTTAAATGTGAACACCCCCAAATTGTAATGAAGCAATCAAAACGAGAGGTGAGGCTGATTACCTGTCGTTGGCCTAAGCTCTGCTTAAGCTCCTGTGTCTTGTCATAGCAGAGTCCTTATATTTACAGAGGTGAGCACCAGAAGATCCAAGCGTGACTGGCACCATTGTGAAAATACGACAGAAACTCAACCAACCAGCCACTTAAGAAAACCATCCTTTCCTTTGGGGAAGCGTGGTCTCCGTCCTTACTGAAGCCCAAAGCTTGTCAAATGCTTATGTACCTCGTAAGGTTTGTCTACAGTTCAGTGTTGCAGATACATCTCTTCCAACAAAAAATGTACGGAGATTATGTGCTCTGCTGTACGTATCAAGTTACACAGAGAAAAGAAGAGCAAAATAAAATTCATCACCGCTATTGCATTAGAGCAGGGAAACGGAGGAAGAAGGATTAAAGGAGAGGTCTAGGAAAAAAGGCTGCAACTCTCCAGCTAGTGGTCACCCACCCCAGCCTGCCTGGCTCCGCAAGACCCCACGCATCTTCAGGGAGATCAGTGCACAGCAGCTGCAGCAAGGTGATGCTGACTGCTGGGGTGTGCAGCCTGGAGTTAGAACACAGCTGAAAACAAGTACTCTAAGCATTTAATATAATAAAAAACATTACAGTGAATGATAGCTGAAGTGAGTTGCTTCACTGTTGTTCCACAAACCCAGAACTTGCAATAAAATGCCCTGTCCACTACTGCCTCTCATTAATGGGGAGAGGAATTCCTTCCTGTGAGGAAAATCTTGCAAGATCTTTTTTTTGCTAATCATTTTTTCTTAAAGTCTGTAAACACGCAATAACTTTATGCACTTTTATGCTTTTTACCCATGTTAGTTTACTTTGATTATCTATCTTCAGTTTTTTTCAGAGTTATTGTACTAACGATCACCTCAAGCTTTCAGGCAGGTAGCTATATTTCGGAGCTATTATTACTTTCCATACAAATGCAAAGAGAAAGATTTTGAATCTCAGTGGCAGCCTATATTTGAACTACCTGTCTCCTAATAGTTTTGATACAAGTTGTTTAACACATTGCAAAACAAAAGCAGCAACCCTCTGTCACTGCATACATTTAAATAAATTTATCTTGAAATAAAGTGTGGTTGACATTTAGCTGAACAGATTAGGAGCATAATTTGTGAAAACACGTGAAAAGCCACTGTTATTCAGGCCTTATGAGTGATTATCAAACTATAAAAAAGCCCAGTGTTACATCTTAAAAATACGGCCAAGCTCAATAAATAGAGGCTAGCTTTCAGCTAGCTAAAGCCTATGCAGGCTGTGTGTAACCATTAATATCACAAGTAAAGCAGAACTCTGAATATTCCTGCACATTGTTGATGGAATAAATTGGTATAAACCAATAAAGAAACATGACAGTTATAACCAGCTGCGACTCAGGCCTGATGGCCATACATAGTCCCAGAACCAGGCAGCTGGCTGGTTAATGGTAAAAAGGAGATCTGGCTGTGAGGAAAGGACTAAGTAGAAGGTGATTAGATTGTAGCTCCAGAATGGCTATTCTATTTTGTAGTTGTGCTAGACATAGTATTGGAAGAATAGCAAAAAAACCCCAAACCTAAATTCCTGAAAATGTAGTGGTAATGTGAAGTAGCACTGAGATCAACAGAGAAAGCATCTTCTTTAAACTATTCATATGAGCTAGTGCAATTTGTCTCTCTCCTCAAGCTTCTTGTCCTGTTGACAGCTTTTCTAGAGCACTGGTGAGAACTGGGAGAGGTTAAGCTACAGAGAGGTAGAGAGCTAGAGAAAGGGGTGGTTGGCCTTAACGGAAAGGCACAAGGCAACTATGGAAGGGAGGAGAAAAAGGCATCCTGGATCAGATCTAGGAGAGAGGAGAAATCTCTGTCTTAAGATAACAAATTGATGTCTGAAGACCTGTCAGGTTAATGTTTGAGCCTCTTCTTCCTTCTGGGTGGCCTATCTCCTCTCTTCTGCTAGCTTTGTCAAATTAGAGAATCTCACTGGGGAGAAAACAGTGTTTGTTCTGCTTTTGCTGTTATTCAGGGTGCGTGGAAGCGATCCTGATGGGTGAAGAACTGTTTCAGTTCCTACTGCAAGGAGTCAAAGACATCATGTCTTGCATTATTGAAGGAAATGCAAGTAAGGTTTGCTGAGAAGACTTTACTAAGCTTTACTGAAATAGTTAGTAACTAAAGTGCTTAGCACAATATGCTGAGGCTATGTTTTCAAATCTACTGAAATTCTGAGAACCAAAATGTCTTCTTGTGTATCACACATGGTATTGTTACTGGATGCCTTAATTTCAGACCACCTTAGTGAGCTAAACGATACCTTAATTTTGGGAGCTGATAATCAACTTCTGCTTTTGGATAAAAAATTGAGAGATTTATGGATTTACATTCACTGACCACTCAGATAACTTTAGACAGATTAAATTGCATAGAAATCGGTTCTGAAAGTCCTTATTTATGAAAAAATTTAACCAAGCAATCTTGTGATTGCAATGCTGTCCAAAGAGAGGACATCTAGCAGTGCAGACTTGGAAAAAATGAGCTGAGTATGGGCTAATGGGCTAGTTTTTCCAGGCTGTGCAGAGGTATTTTCCTAACCTTCAGTGGATCTGAGTATAGGGAAGGACAGACAGTGTTAGACTGTAAGGAAGGACTCTGCAGTTTCTTCAACAGTGCTTTACAAACAGAGGCATGTCTCTTTGTCCTGACGCTGAAGTTTGAATGTGAGCAACTGAGTTTTGTGTGCAGGTAATGGAGCGCCTGCTCCACCTTCCATAGGAGTGGAGCAGGTTACACGTAGGTCTCGGACAACATTCCACTTAAATTGTCACCTTGGACTGTGTTCACGTGTGCCTATTACAGGGTGTTAAGGAAAGAATGTCTGTAATCTTCTGGAGCAAGAGAAATGGAAAGAGAAGCACAGGGTCAGGACTCATAATTTACATCCCAAACCCTTCCTCATTTAGTTTTCCTCTGCTTCTACATAAGTTCCTATTTTTAGTCTTTAGGACGGCTCCCACTATAAAAAGTGAGTAGCAATAATAGCTTCCTTGGTGGAATAAGTAGCCAGCAACCAGGACAGGTTCATGTTTGTGTGTTTTTCTTATTCTCAGCTTTATATTCTTTCTTCCTTTCTGGGGAAAGACCACTGCCACTATTTAAAGATTCCTCAGCCTTAAGCTGTGGCAAGGGTAGGGCAAGAGGACGTGTCAGTCTGCAGCAGTGGTGGAGGGGAGTTTGCGAAGGAGCAAGAAGGCCTTCTTGTCACTTGGCTTTACCAAGGGATGGGTTGTGGTATAGAGCTTCCTAGCCTGTGCTGGAACTGCAATATGAGTCGCCTTTTCAGTGTGATCCCTCACCCAGTGCAATCAGCAGGTCTAAAGGCAGGGTGTCTCAGTTAAGGCAGGGCACTGCTCTTCGCTGTCCACGCTGGCTTTGGGACATCAGTTAATTGTTCTCACAGTAGATAACGCTCTAAGGTGAAGCCTGGGCGCTGCAACAGTTATCTCTAATATGCCTCATTACATCAAGTAGACGGATGTAAGATGAGCCACTTTCTGATGTAAGAGTCTCAAGTATTTCCTCCTGCTCTTTCATGCTGTGGTAAACAGCCAAAATGAGTCCACCAGTGCAGGTGGTTCCTGCAACAGAACACACACAAATAATCCTGTAATTAAACATAGTGTCTAAAGATAGACACTAAGATGTACAAAGTCATTACACCCCCAAATCTCCTTTGAAATCAAAGGAACTGCTCTGCTTAAACATATTTAAGGATGTGGTGGGAGGTTCATGTTCCTGTGCATGACTGATTCTCAAACCTCAAGCTGCAAACCTCCGACCAAAGACATCCCTGGCTAGTTGAGGTAACACCTCTGCTTCTCTAGCTCTTAATGTATCTCTTAATGTCTATTTCTCCTTCAAGAAAAGTGAAGTAGGTTGCACTGGGAGTGATCACAAAACATTCCAACTCTGTTACCTCTTTGGGAGGCAATCAACTACTTCTACAAAAGAGCAGGAAGAAAAAGAGTTTCTTGACTAAGAAGTTACGAAGTGAGTATAGAGTCAGGGTTCTCACCTAACTTACCCATTACACTTAAATGTTAAAGCTGATGTTAATGCTTTCTTCCATGGTGTGATTCAATTTAAGTGAACGAACGACCCTTGTAGGAACTGTAATCTCCCCCTGTGGCAAAAAATGACTAAGCAAAACCGAGAGCCAAACTCCATCCATTTGTCAGGCATTGAAATAAAACACGTTCTTTTTTAAATCTTTTTTGAGGATGATGTGATGGTATTAGTGCAAGGAGTAATTGCTGCTTAATATTGAGCGCAGCAGCTGAGCAGCACTGTTCAGCATATTTCATAACAATACCATATTAAAAGGGCAACGTGCCACTTTTGCGGGCACCTTTTGCATGCCATGAAATTAGATACCTCCCACCTACGCTTGTTTTCTCAAATGCTAAAAGCCCCCAAATTTCAAACATGTGCATGAATCAAACTTTATAACCCTGCACTCTAAAGAGAACCTTTCCCTCCCTGGAAAAGAAACAACCCCAAAATCCCACTCTCTCTGATGTTAATGGGAGCTTTATTTGGCTGAAACCCACAGCAGTTTGCTAGTCAGCTCAATGACAGATGTGTTCTTCTCTGAGCTCTTGCCCATCATCAAAGCAAGACAAATCCTATCTTAAAGATAAGAGCTTATTCACTTGGGAGGAAGAAAGAAATGCTTGTACTTTAGTTTTAAACAAAAGACCGCTTTGAATTTCTGTTGGCTTTTGGAAAGTGCTTCCAGCACGCAGAATGCTGCCAGGCCATTTCACAGCCGATTTCTCTTTTTGACCATGCACACTCGTTCTATCTCTCTGCAAACTCTTTGTCTTTTCCACTTCTACTGCCTTATCTTTCTAATGTGTATTATTATTTTCTATTAATTTTCCCTCATCGATTCCTCTCTGTTCCATCTAGAGATGCCCTGTTTCTATACATGACTTTTTCAAATTGTGCTTCTTTTTTCTTTCTTATTGAGTTCCTCTGCCCCAGGAAAAGTGCTTTCACCACAGTTAGAGTTTACGAGTTTAATGAGAGCAAAAATGATCAGTTTCAAACATTTAAGGGAGTTTTTTACAGTTTCTTTTGCTTAGAAACCAATGATAAACCCTCTACCTGTACCTAAAACTATCTTGCTATCTTTATCAAAAACTTTCTATATGCAATCCTTATATACATCCATAATTACCCCAATTTTAGCTATGTTTTTGTGCATAAACTACTGTATATACACTTGACTGCTTTATTCTCTTTTATAGGTTTTTATGATTTCTGGGTTTAACTGTCCATGCTTTCCACGTAAACAAGTTCCTTTATGCATAGAAATACATCAAGTAATGTTAACCTTAGGAATATGTGTATATGCTTGTAGGACCAAATAAACATCTGGTAGTTTCATGAAGCTTTAAAAGGAAGGCATTATTTTTGTCATTCTTGTGACCAGACTCATTGAAACTAAAACATTTAAGTGAAAAATGAGAAGAAAAATTAGAAAACCAAAAAACCCACCACCCTAGGCCAGAGATTTTAAGCGTGACCTTTTAATATATTTTATTCTGCTAAAAGAGGAAATATGTCCAGACTACTGTACAGAAACTGCCCCATAAGCAAGACAGGGTTTTTCACCAGGCTGGACTTTACCCAAGAAGCATTTATAATGCTCATTCTGCAAAGCCTGAGACAGCAGACCAACAGAGTTAAGTACAGTTGCAGCCTTCAATAAACAATTTTACAGTTATGATATTATCAGTATGACTATCATCATCGCAGTAGACAGTCAATACCTCTCAGATTTTAGACTTAACAACGTAGTACTAACAAGAGAGTTACTGTTCCCTGGATAATTTGCATATGTGCAAACTCCTTTGCCCTCAGTTATATTCAATAACATTTTCTGAACATAAATATACTAAACTCTAAGAAAATAATGTATAGTTAGAGCACTGTCAGTTCTGGAAAGGTTGAAAATGCTGACATGTTGCTTCAGCAAAAGGGTTACTTAAAAGGGTGTTTTGACAAAAGCTGTTCAAAACCACTTGAAAGGAGTGCTGAAATAGCTGCTGCCCGGTTTTTTCATCTTAAATGGCCATAGAGTGAGTAGGTCCCTCTAGCCCTTGTTTCCTCCCCCCTCTTCCTCTTCTCTGTTTTGCTTTAAGGATGTTCTAATAGGAACACCGCTAACGTCAAATACGTAGCTCCTGTCTGAATGACAAATATTTTTCTGAACAAAACATTTGTGGGGAATTCTGAGTAAGTGGATGAAAAAGTACTAAATCATGCAAATAAAAAATGAGACAAGCAGAATTATGCAAGTGGCAAGGAAACCTGAAAAATTCAAATGACTAAACCTTGTACTTTATTTTTTTTTCTCCATGCGTTAGCACATGACCACATAAGTGGGTATCAGATTTTAAAATATCTACAGTCCTTTCTCCCAAAAACCAGCAGAATATACACAAAACCAGCAGAATAAACTGCAGAATCCACCTTTTAATTTTCTGTAATCAAATTTAATGAAGCTTGTGTATTCTGTTCTTTTAACTCACTCCTATCTGAAAGACATCATGTACGCCTTTCCATCTCTTTTACTGTTCCCACAATTGCAGTTTCTTGTGAAATTCCCATGCAGTTTGGGTTTGTTTTCTAAAATAATATACATGGACCTCAGGCAATGTATTGGATGCATTTTCAGTTGAATCTAGTTAGGCGAGTCACTCTGACCTGAGAGGCTCTTTTTGAAGCCACTGTTCAGGACCTGTGCCTGGCATGGCACCTACTTCATCAGGTTAGTCCCTTGCAAAGCCCCTTTTGGCTCGAGGGGGATAAAAAGCGTATCAGAGCCACACTCGAGGTGCGCAGTAAGGGTCTTTCAAGCTGCTCAGAAACTTGGTGATCTCTCACCCCGGATGGGTGCAACCAGGACCCTGGTCCTTTGCAATTGTCCTACCAACAAACTCAGGGGAGATGCTTTTTGTTGTTTTTTTGTGGCCATCAGCCGATTCCTGGGGAGCGCGGACCAGAGACCAGAGGC
>NW_009232305.1:0-5150 GCF_000690835.1 Fulmarus glacialis
TATAAAAATAGATATAAAAATCAGAAAGAAAGATTTAATCTGGATGACAGTAGGAAAAAAAAAGAAATAAAAAGAGAGATTGTTGATATAGAATACCTTAAAAAGATTTAGAGAACTTTAGGAACAAATCAGACAAAATGTGTCAGTCCAGAAAAGGATAAACTTATTTGTAGTGGTCCTTGTAGTGTTCTACTATAATTTCCATTGTTCTATTTAGTCTTCTTAAAATTTAGGTATTTCGTATATACACATTTAGCTATAAAGTGCTGCTGAAGAGGAAAGGTGAGAAGAGGTGGTTAGTTCAGCACATACTTGATTCAAGTGACTTGGATTCAAGTTCCCAGACTTGGGTAACTTTGGGTCATTGGCTTTGGGCTTCAGACTTGCATCAGCAAAAAGGAGGTGGTAAATCTGTATCTCACAGAAGTAGAATGCACGTTAAATCTCCCCAGCATTTCTTGAGTCTGCTAGATGCTAGCACAATAAATATCTTGGAAGGCCTAGAAATAAAGTGTTTAACGAATGAGACATACCCTTGACTTCCGTAGTACTCTTTCTGCTTATCCCAAGTAAGGAATCTAACACAATTAATTTGTTTAATGTTTCCAAACACATCTTGGAAAATTATATTTGCTTTCTGCTATAAAATGAATGCAGTTTATATATCAGTCACTTCCAATAGGATAAATTCAGACAGATGTCCTCCATACATATCCTTAGAAAAATGTACTTGATGCCTGTGTGATGAGAGAGATTCTGAACTCTCACCTTGTAACGAATTCAAATGCAGTCTTCCTTTTTTTTTTTTTTCCTTTTTGCAAGTAAATACTTAGGGTTCCAACCAGAAATATTTACATTATAATAAGCAGGAGAGATGAAGTTTATAGGTAGACTGTATGAGAAATTCTTCTAAATATAATCATGTCTTCACAGAAACATTTTTTCTAGTTCTTTTGTAATGGAAAAAGTAATCACACCAACGTTGTATCAGGAACTTTGGCTGCTAAAGTACATTTTATTTGATGTAATAGCATAAATTACATCACTGGAGGGAATTTCCAACTTCCTGAGGAAAGGTTGCTTGGAAGGTTTGCTGGTGACATGCTGCACGTCTTCCAGGTAGACATGTCCCTCGAACTGAATTCAGTGCTGCAGTTCCATTTCTAATTTAAAAGATTGTGTAGTATATAGATCCTCCATATGTTAACACATATATGCTACACCTTTTTCTATAGTGCTATACCTACAAAGAAGCTTTCCAAAAGATGAAGCTTTCTGTGCATGTGCAGAAGATGAAATACCACTCTTTGCACTTGCAAAGACTCCATTTAGCCTGTTTGCATACAAACTTTAGAGCTTGCCTAACCAAACAGTGTTTGTGGGAGTCCAGTGACTCTCTACCTTCTGAACTTCCCAAACAAGTTTGTCACATCTGATATTATTAAATATTTAGAGTTGAAAAGGAAACTACACTTAAAAAATCACTACTTGAGTTGAAAATACAGGTTTCAAGTTGTTCAGTAGAAAAGCCAGACACTATGAGTCAGACAGTGTGTGCAAAGCTTTAATTTCTCTAATAAGACAGCATAATGACCCATTATTGTTTTTACATGCCACCTTACTGTGCTCTTAGAACAAATTTTTTGTCAAATTTTCTTTTAGCCTCCATATATTACATTTATATTGACCTTGGGCCCTTTCAAAACATTATGTTAGAAAAATGTTGAAGTGTTTCACTAAAAGTGTTCAAAGCCGTTTACAGCCTTCCAGTAAACATGTAGTTATTCTTCTCTCCATTAGAGGTATTATATGGTAGTTTATGAAAATGGATATGAATATTTACACCTATATATGTGTATGTATCTATATGTTTATATGTATATATGAACATATATGCACACTAACAGAAGAACTGTAGAAATCAAAATACTTATTATTAGAAACTTATTATACAAAAGCACATTAAGAATTCACAGGAAAGTAGACGGATCAATTAGATCAAAAGTAACATCTGCAGCTGATAGTCCTCATGCATTCTAGAGTTTGCTTCTTGTTTAGAGGAGTCTTCTGATCCATTGTCATTAATGGGTGTAACAAAGACCACATTCAGCTTGAGCATCCATAAAAATTAGGTACATCTGAACGTACTAATTAGTTATGCAACCTGAGGACTTACAGAAGACCCTAAATTAACACCAGAACAATTTCTGTCCATTTATTGTATAGCTGGGACGTGGCACTTCTAACATGGGGGATGGTCTGAACTTACAGGGTTGCTGGGAACCTTCAGGATTGTGTTGTTTAAACATCCCTACCATGAGCAGATGTGTCATAAAAGCCCTTTTACTAGCTCCATCTTAGAACTTCTGAGATCTGCTCCACTCTCTCCTGTCAGTCTCCAAGGTCTTTTATTCTTCCGAGGTTAGGAAGCACTTCCTAATTTTCATGCAAAATTTATGCACGAACACTTTGTAGTTGTTTATTCTTATGCACATATTAGCTTTTAGCTCAAATAGCTCTTCACCTTTCCCTGGCTGCTTTTATCCTGATGTGTTTATTGACTGAAGTCATATTCCCTCCCAGTCTTTGTTTTGCTAGTTTAAGAAAACCATAAGTTTGCAGTCCCTTCTAAAGGTGTATCTTGCCTTCCTCCAGTCATAATAAATAGCTCTTTTCCAAATTGACTTCAGTTTGAATTCGGTTTGAATGTGCTTTGCTCCAGAATGAATGACCAGAATTGTGTATAGTATTTGAAGAGTCTCATGGTACTCCTGCATTGATATAGACGTTTCTCTATTTCTTTACTGGAAATTATCTCCTTGATTAGTTTCCTCGTGCAAGGATTCCTCGCTGGTCTTTTCAAACACTAATAAGGAATCATTTTTTACTTTGTGTGTTCAACATCTGTAGCTTCAGACAGAAAATGAGCTCAAATGCTTTAAATAGTTATTAGTGATCTTGGTGATGGGAAAGAAGGAGAAGCAATTGTGTGTTTCCTACTGCACATGTTAAATGATTTTAAAAGTGTTTTGGGACATTCATGACATTCGGAAACAAAGGTGCATGAACTGCTAATTATAAGTATGAATGATAAAGGTATAGACTGATGACTGGTGGAGATGTATAACTAATTGCAGTGTGTACAGAGCTAGTAATGGAATGGAGCAGACAGCTGTGACAAGATCATGCAGTTATATAACATAACAGTTACACAGTTAGGAGCTTTTAAACTCTTCAAATCATCATGAACATAAATGGTACAAATACAAATACATAAGGCAGGCCAGCATTTTCTATATGAAAGTTTTTAATCAGAAAGGGAACAAGTGCTGTTAATGATATTTTGGAGGAAACTTTGCTTCTTAATTTTCTGTTTTGCAACAAAATATGAAAACTAGGAGGGAGGGAAAAGGTATTTAAGTTTCTGTTCTTCACATTTTCCCTGTTCGTACCTTCATCTCTCTTCCGACCCTTTTTAGAAGACACAAAGTAGAAAAAAAGGAGAAAAAATTAAAGTGGGAAATATTTTGACATTTTCCTCCAGCATTTCTTTATTAGAAAATGAGCTTTTATTATAATGAAAAATTTTAATCTCTCTTAATCTAAAAAAAACCCCATATAATGAAGTAATTTATTACCTTTTGTTTTCTTGAACATCCATCTGCTCTGTTTTCCACACCTATACATCTCTTAATTCCATGGAGTACAAAGTCTGGTACCATTTCCCATTTCTCTAAAAAACCAAGCAAGCAAGCAAGCAAGCAAACAAACAAACAAACAGAAAACATAAAATATTTCTGGACTTGGAATGAGATTTTTGACCTTCAGGTTAATCTTTGATTTATGTTACTGATGAGCCACTCAGCAGGCCAGGTCCCATTTGTGCTATGAATTGTATAAACACAAACACAAACCAGGAGTTCCTGTTTGAGTAAATCAACTGTCTAACTGTATGAAAAAAATGAAAACTAGGTATCTGCAGGCTGGAAGAGAGGAGGAGGGAGGTGTACTGGAAGCAAACAAAAAGTGAGACAGTTCTGGTCAGTGTGAAAGGAGAAGGGGTGTTCATTACTAAGAAGAAATTTTATAGGCAGCAAAAGGAATTAGTGAGGATGAAACTGCAGAAGCACAATCAAGTGATTTTTTAGGAAACTGAGCAGCAAAGATTATCACAAAACAGTGTACAAATGTATTTTCCAGAATATGTAGGAATGCCAAGCAGAGATGGGATCTGACATTTCAGTAATAAACAAGAAAGACTGAGCAGACGCACACTCCAAAGAACCTTGTGTGTAAAAATAAATAATCTCCATTTGGTGTGATAGAAGCAGAATTAATAGAAAGATGCATATAGAGGACTGTCATTATCAAAGCAATGAACTATGAAAATGATATTTTGCTGAAGCACTTCGAATATGATGAGAACCTGAATGAAAGCTTTATTAGTGTAACTGTACAGGAAAAGATACACCTTGTGACGGAAAGTAGAAGAAGATGCACTGAAAGTTTGCTGTACCTTGAATCTGACAATACAAAAAGATGATGGAGTCAATTACATCATTCAGGTTTGAGTCTCACATGATTAGGACTTTCAGTGTTGAGGGACAGGATGGTGATGTTCAGAGAAAATTTAAAAAGAGGAAAAGGAAAGAACTTGTCGGGAAAAAAAACCCAACTTAATTTTTGCCACCTTGAGCTTGTATTTTTAAAAATCAGCCCACTGGTTAGGGAGACAGGCCAAGACTTTGTTCAAGCAGGATGGGACAAATCTTCAAAGCAGAGATAGATCTACAAATGGTGATCTGCCTAAAGGTGAAAGGTGAAATAGTGTTTGTGGACTGTTTTGTCCAGTGGTCTAGTATAGATCAAAAGAAGAAAATCAAGGTGTGATGTCTGGGGGACACCCTGAAGAAAGGGCGGCGGAGAAATAAAAATATATGTGTATGAAAATCTAGATTAGTTTTTCTGAAAGTGAACATAAAATTCCTCCAAATGAAATCTGTAGGTACACACATGCCAGAATGATGGCAAAAGGATAATCCTAAAATATCTGGATCATGCAGTCAAACAAGCCCATATATCTGGGCCTGTATAAATGTTTTCATAAGACAAATGCCATTGCAGGATGTCGTGGTTTAACCTGGCAGGCA
>NW_009232306.1:0-3006 GCF_000690835.1 Fulmarus glacialis
TGATGGGGTTGGATGGGTTGGACACATTTGTCCCATGCAGCAGCTGTTGTTGTGGGTCAGGATTCCCACTGTTTCCTGGTTGTAGCTGAGTAACTATGCGCACGTCATGCAGAACGTGACAAGATGGAAAGGAAGAGGAGGTAGGCTCAGATAACACATCTTTATTGTCCTAAACTGAATTAAAATATTCAAAATAATCTAGACAGCTCCCTTTACACATCCTAAAATATATAAACTGCTATTTTGGATTCAACAAGCAGATGTGGATAATCCTTATTCAACCTGAGCAGCCAGAGGTGTCCCAAAACTTTCTGAAAGGAACTGTATCAGTAATCTCAAAAAGTTCATGTCTTTCCAACAAGATATTTTATTTTTTATTGTGTATGCCAACTATATAGATGAAGGAAACTAATCTTGAAAGTTCATTTGGGAGTTGAACAAGGTCTTAATTATGTAACTAGTTTATGTCTAAATTTAAGGGGCCCAATCTGCCAGTTTCACTGAAGAAATTGCCTAAGTTCATAGGCACTTTCCTGTACTTGCTAACTTTTATAGGACATAAGGTAGTCTTTTCAGGATTTTTTTAAAAAATAGTTTCCTAAAATATAGATTCAAATAGGCCTCTAGGTTAGGCAGATGTTTCCCTCAGTTTAAAATGAAATGACTGAAGCTGAGATCATGGCAAGACAGATGCCATGTGGTTGTATGATTTTGAAAATATTTGTGCTTTCAAATATCCTGTCATTATTCCAGATTTCTGAATCAACTGTTGATGGTGTCAAGAAAACTGAAGTAAAAAAAAAAAAAAAAAAGATATGAAATGATGAAAAGGAAAAAAAAAGAAACAAAACAAAACAAAACAAAACCCCTCACAAATATATAAACATGTTCATTTACGTGACATGGGTTTCAGTTTTGACAGCTAGCCATGATGTTATACTGTTCAGTAATTTTTTTTAAAGGGAAGAAAGATATCCCTTGTTCACAATGGAAATTTTCACAAAAATTACAATAGAAAATTGATTTTCTTTTATTTCACGTAAGTTTCAGTCTTCTTTGAAGTGAATTTATTTATTCTTGAGGACTTATGCACTAGGACAAACATATCTCATTTAATTTTGCATAATGCTTTTATCTGCATCAGATGTGATGAAAGATGGTTTCCTCAGTGTGCATTGTTCTGATACCAGCAGATGGCAAATATTATATTTTAGTTAACTTCTAAGCTCTAAAACCACACCTTCATTTCCATAGTAATTATATCACTCCTTCTAATGTTGCTGTTCAGGCAGTTTGATTGCAGGAAAGAATGTTAACTTGTCCCCTACCAGAGCTTATCAGAAAGTTAAGTAAAGATAGGAAAAGCCTAAGAGTTATATTTCTAAGGTGTAACATAACATTTGTTTACCTATAAATCATATCAGTAAACAAAAGAAATGAACAAAAAATTCAGTGTTTTCTTAAATAGGATAATTCCCCACTTAAATTCCAATTTTTCTACAGTTGTGTATATCTGGATGACTCCTGGTAATATACTTACTTACATATCTCAATAAAAATTCAACATAATATACCACCTGTTCTTTTAGATAAACCTTCTGTTTTCCTCTTCGAATGCAGCCACATATGGTAAATTAGATTAATATGGAAAGTAATAAATTCTGTATTAAAATATAAGATCAAAATGTAGAACTTCACAATGGATTAGTAATGTACTTATTTTTGTTTATTTTTTCATGAAAGGAGGGAGGACTGGACATTAAAACTGTTTTTGTTAGAAGCATTTAACATGTTTTGGGCATGTTTATTTAAGCAATAAAGTTGAACCCTCTTTTCATATCAACAGTCACAGTATTAGCAGATTTTAAAAAAAAAACTAAAAAAATTCCCCAAACTTCACCTTTCTGAAAATTAATTTCCTCAAATGGGAAAAAAAAATAGTACAAAAAGAAAACCAAACCACAAAAAAACCCCAAACCAAACCAACCAAACAAAACAAGTGCCTAAGGTCATATAAAGTAAAAAGTGATGATCCTATTGGTCTCAGGAGGTGGTTTGTGGATGGCAGAACCTTTCCCTCTTTAAAATGTTCAGAGTAATTTTGTCTGTGCAGAAGTAGTTTTCTGTTTTTGTTGTTTGTTTTTCAAGCCGTGGCTCTTTGTGTGCAAACACTCGTGGAGGACCACTCAATTTCTTTAAGAAAGGAGATCTGCTCCTTCCTTACCTATTGCCTGGCAACTGGGAGCTAAATCCTGACTTCATCCCCAGCAAACCCCCGCGACTGCGCTGCGGGGAAATGGCTTTTTATGAGGGCAACTTTACCATTTTTCATCCTCAGCTTCAAGAGCTGTCAAGTGTACGGGATTCAGCTAAGATGTTCTTCCGTGGAACTAAGCAGCTACAGGTCTTTTTACTAAAAATGCTACTTCTTCCTCACTGTGAAGCAAAATGGCTGAAAACGAAGGTGAAATAATCCAGCTTTTAGTGCCTTGATTTTTAATCTTGCCTGTTTACACAGACATGTTGTTCAGGTTAGTTATTTCAGATTCTTTCATATCAAACACAGAACTGAGTATAATGTCAAGAATTTATAAACCTTAACATTCAAATTCCCAGAAACATGTAATTGTTACTGGCTCCTTCAACAAAGTGTTTGTCTGCACGTTTATTAGGATTTTCTTCCTTCAGTCATTCATAACTCTATACTGCTATTGAGATAAGAAGTGGGACTTTTATGTCCAGATGCCCCTTCCATCCATAAACATTCTGAGTTTGTGAAAAAAACGAACAGTCTGTACCATCAAAAAAAGGGAGTTGGCAGTAGATTTATGAAGACCTTTAGCATAAGTTCAAAGTGCAGCAGGTGACTCCTGCACACTGTATGTCTGTCTGAAACAGTCCTGGGCCTACATCCTACAGCCAGGGTTGCTTCTTAATAATAATCATCTCTCACCAGCATAGATAGTTTGAAAAAGATCAGAGGGAAGGGAAGGGAAGGGAAGGGAA
>NW_009232307.1:0-4069 GCF_000690835.1 Fulmarus glacialis
GGGGGGAAGTAAAGAACATTATTTCAGGGCAAAAAAGTCTCAGTTTGTATCCCGTTTTGTGGGGTTATTCTCACCCTTCCACTGCTTCTATAGGTCCTACAGTCTGCAGCATCAGTCTGGGAGTGGGGAACTGTAGATGTCATATGCACCCCGTGTCCTTCCCTGGGGAGTGTCATGTTGATGTTGATAGCTTCTTGATCCTCATTTCAGGGTCAACTGTATATGTTTCTAACACAGGTTTTTGCACCTTGTTTGTTTTTTGGTTTGGTGTTTGTTGTGGTTTGGGTTTTTTTTTTGTCTGGAAGGCCCCTACTATATCTGAATGTACTATATGTCAAACATCTTTCATATTTTGTATACTTGTTCTTTATTCTCCTTGTTACTTCTAAAAAACAGTTTTACACAGCTCTGAAGGCTGCATTTCTTTATTAATAGGTAATTGACCACTGATGAGTTTTTTATAGCTCTGGGACTTCTAGTATCACTGTGTGCCACCTCTGGTATCATCCTACCTCTGTACTCTCTCTACACTGCATGCTGTTTCCCCACTTTTAAGAGCTCTGCTTCATTCCCATTCTTTTATTCCATTACACTATGCCATTATGGTAGGGTCATAAATAGTTCATTCTACACAGAATAATTACTTAGTAGTACTATCTATATAAAAATTATGGTTATACTACACAGTTACACAAAGCTCAGCAAAAGTAAAACAAATTAGGAAACAGCTATCTGGTCATTAGAATATTGCTTTTACAGTTAAACAATGTGAAACATAGCTCTGAGCAGGCCAAGAGAAGTCCTGACAAAGCCTGAAAAGCCGTGGGGCTTTGCAGAGCTACTATGAAGCCTGAAACCTGTTATTAGCAAGGTCAATACTGTATTTATTGGGTTACAGGGCTTCATTTTTGGATTGTCTTATATACATTCAGAACAGCAAGACTTGCCTAGAACATATGACTAATTTTTGTAGATTAATATAAACACATATTAAGTGACTTGGCAATGCAATGGAATAATACACAATAAATAATTACTGAAGGTTTACAATTTGTGGTATACTACTGAAGAAAGAAAGATAACTGAATGGCTCATCTACAGTATAAACTGAACAATCATAACTGGGTATTTTTGCAGCAGAAAATGATTTTGATTAAAGGCCAAGCTTTGCCCTTAGTTACATATGCACAGCTGCTACTGATGCCAATTGTAGTTATGGGTGTGTGTATCTGAGGGAAGGATGTGTTTCTGAATAGGGATGGAAATTGTATTATTATTTGCTTTCAAGAAATAATAGAATTCTGGAACCTCAGATATTTCGTATGTAACAAAAGAAATTGCTTGGTAGGGCTAAAAATAAATTGGAACAGATTCTATCACCTTTGTGGAGTAGTACCTATCCACCTATCTGATAAATAATCTTTCTGATTCAGTAAAATTACATCCTATATAAGAAATATTCAACATGAATAACAGAAAGAAAAAAAATTGACTTTAGTAGCTATAAATGTTTCCCAAATTTTAAGATGCATTATTATACAGAAAAAGCAGAACACTTTAAAAGAACTAATTTCTGAAACTCTTTTTACAAATTATTTAAATGCAGATTCAATTATTTTAGATTCAGGTAGAGCTCCCATGAATTTAAAGCATTCCAAATTTGAAACAAAACCACTTTGCCACTCACATTACATAAAATTGTCAATACATATCTGAATTTTATATTGACAAATTAGGCATTAGAAACTCAGATGACTGAAAAGACAATAACATAAATAACTCCAAAGATCTTTCCCTTATGATCTTGTCCTTACTTGCATTTCTGTGATAGAGATAACACAGCAAAATACTCAGTTTTGTACAAACATATTTTTTCTTTTCTATGTAAAAGCAAAAAAGCAGCTATGGAAAGTACATCTAATTCACATTACAGTAATTTCAAGTCATATTTGGTTGTTAAAAAATAAATTATAAATTTAACACTCCTCCTATTGAACATACGCATATGAACATTTGCATATACAGAAAACAAGTATTAACATTTTTCCTCTCCTGTGAAGTTTTCTGCTAACTATTAGGAAGAAAAAACCACAAATTCTCTACCTTTCTTTTAAGATCTGCTATGTTTCTCCTTAAACGTTTGCCAAAAGTCTGAACTTTTCAAATTTCACCTGAAAAGTTCATCCACTCACGCAATTTGATAAAAACAGCCACATTCTAATGTGCAGCCTATATCTCTATTTTCTTATAACTCAACTTACAACGTTAGCAATATAAGAATGTCTATTTGCAATGTGTTGTAATAAAAGCAATTTAATACAAACAAATCAAATAGTTATTTTTCTTCAAATGTAGACAAGATCTTAAACTTCATGGATCACCACCAAAATCATTTAAATCCAAGCATTTTGGAAAATACACTCACTGTTTTGCTGAGTATACCACCCTTATGCAAAACAATCATTTATTCCAGTCACTGAGTAAGAAGATGCCCACAGATGTACTTTATAATTCAAAGGTTCTCAGATATAATCTGTGCTCTGTTACCTTTCTAAAATATACCTACTCTTCTTTTACATGTACCTTTGCAATGGAAGGGTAGGCCCCTGAATTTATGGGAAGTCTTTTTATAGAATTGAGAGGGTAAATGTGGAGAGGTAGAGAGTAAGGTTCAGTGATGCTCTACCAGTTTGCACAGTTGCACATATTCTCCTTAATGCTTCTCCTATGTATACTGTAATAAATACACATGTGTAATAGTTTGTTGTACTCATAGTAAAAAAAATAGAGGTATATTTTTAGTTTGTTTTTGGGCTGGTCATGAGAATGAGAAGGACCTTTCTGTATTCTCAGTGTAGACAACTGTAGCATTATTACATGAAAAGGGGCAGGCTGCTGCTCTCTCCCTTCAGTATCCTAGGGCTATGACTGAAGCGAGCGTAGAACAGTTTTCTGGTCTTTGCCTGCCCCTTTGTTGTAATCCCAAGTTATTTTTACCTCCTGTCTTTATGAACGGGAATTTATTTTAACGGTAGTGTCAAACTGGTAGAAATGAAGCAGCACTTTGGGGCTGATACAGTGAAGACAGGAGGAGCCATAAGACTTCAATAGCGGCAGTGAACCGTTGCAATAGCTCAGTTGTTTGTGGAGCTAAGGTCTTAGTCAGCAATAAGCCTTGGTTGACATAAAATTTGATGGAAATAATAGAAACCAAGAGTACTTGTCAAGCTGACTGACACAACTCATTCCAAAGCTACGGCTTTTATGTCCCATTGGGCCTCCAATATATAAGGTGCTGAGACTGTTGGGTGTCATGGGCGTGCAGAATCACTCATGTTAGCATCCACCTTTGTCCGCATTCTTAACTCTTGAATTAATTAACAAGGGGAAGGAGATGCGACTTCAAGTCAACTGCCTGATTTTTCTGTAGTTAAGTGAAAATCTGTCCTTTGATCTTCAGCATGTGCTGACCATGGAGGAATAATAGGCTTGGTGTGCACACAGCATTAGATGGAGACAGGGATCCAGACTGACAACTTCAAAAAAAAAAAAAGTGTTTGAAGGAGTGTCACTGTGAAAAGGGGAAAAGGGGGAAGCTAAAAAGAACATGCAAAAAAAAGTTTGCCGTGTTATTATGGAAATATCATTTCTATGGTAATACCTTGCTGAATTGGTCCGCAGCACTAGACTTCAGAGAAAGTACATAGCCGAGGACAGGGCAGTTCATTATATACCTAGTAATGGTTTGGTTTGTCTTTGTTTCCTCTGTGCTTTCAGACATGCTTCTACACAGTCACAACCTAAATATTTTGCAACTTGTCAACTTACAATCCCAAAAATAAAAATTCATATTTTATCAAGTCCCTCACCTGAAGTGTGTATCAGCCAAAGCTGGTATAGTCTTTCAAGGCATTGCATCCATAAAGTAACAGTCTAAGTTTGGGTATTTGGTTGTTAGATTTCTACTTTCTGTTTCAGCCACCTAGATTTAAGTATGATATATCCTATTTTGGAAACGAGAAGAAACGAGAAGAAACGAGAAGAAAAGGAGAGGAGAGGAGAGGAGAGG
>NW_009232308.1:0-3680 GCF_000690835.1 Fulmarus glacialis
TCCTTCCTGAAGAACGTCCAGCCTTCCTAGACCCTTTTTGCCCTTCAGGACTGTCTCCCAAGGGACCCTCTCGACCAGTGTCCTGAGCAGGCCAAAGTCCGCCCTCCGGAAGTCCATGGTAGCGGTTTTGCTGGCCCCCCTCCTTACTTCACCAAGTATCGAGAATTCTATCATTTCATGGTCACTAAGCCCAAGCCGGACTCCGACCACCACATCTCCCACCAGGCCTTCTCTGTTTGTGAACAGCAGGTCAAGTGAGGCACCTCCCTTGGTGGGGACTGATTTTCCTAGACAACGACTATTGAGAGATCAACATTTTTGTGACTATAAATTGTTTTGTAACTTGACTATTGAGTATCTCATTATACAAATAATGCTAAACTTCTTTTTTCCTTAAAGCTGTCTAATCAATTTTGTAATAACAGTTTTATTTCAGTAACTCTGACACTGGATAAGCTCATCATGATTATGTTTCAGAAAGCTGTAACAGTGATAAATTGTTCTTCTATTTGCTTTAAGATTATGTCTATGTAAATGGACTAAAGGAAGCTAAACTTTAATTGGAAAAGTTAATTCTTTAATGAAACAGTAGATGAGTCCGTTCACTTGGAGCTCAATTTACACTGTAATTGTTGAGTACAGTTGGGCTGATAATACCACTTGAAAACAATGTGAGAAGGGCACATGCACCTTCCAGGTCCTGTGCTGCTGATTATGCATGTCACAAAATATATGTAAATAATAGGGACATTGACAGCTCTCTAGCTGTACAATCTACCTCCAAATCTCAGTTCTGTAATATCTATTTGTCTGTCTGTCTGTCTGTCTATCTATCTATCTATCTATCTATTTATTTAGGAAAGTGCTATTTTTATTTTTTTTTACCTTGTAAGTACTGCCACAACTGCAAGCAAACCCAAGCTCTCAACAGCTTGAGGTCCAGCACATGTAGAGGTTGTGCAGCCGTACAGGCACATGTGTGAACTTGGACAAAATCAGTGGGCAACATGAAAATACGGGCTTATTGAAAGCACATTCAGGTTGATGATTACAAGCTATTAATTTATATAATTGTATTAGGCCACAGTTCCCTAGCACAATACAAAGTCAATCTCACCATCTCCAATTAATTCAAAGGAGAGACATGAATGCACTGTGTCTATCTTAACCTTGGATTACAACTTCCTACAAAGTTTTATATCAGTTATGCTTACATGAATATATACACCCTGTTTTACCCTGCCTGTAGTAAAAAGTCAGATATATCCAGAGGTTAGATTTCTTCCTTTATTCCTGAAAAACATACAATTGACACGTTTCATCAGTTTTTCAACATGTATTGCTGACCATTAGACAATTGATTCTTTACATGGATTCTCACCTGGATTTTCAGCTGGATATCAGGTATTTGCAGTGGCTCATCAGTCAAGTCACTGACAAGTTAATGGCCATGTTTTCATCTTACAGTACTTTCCTTCATTACTGTGACTAGGCAAGAAGCTGCTTTGATTCTCTTCTGTTTTAGGAGAATGTTTTACTTGTACGGACCTCATGTGTGCTAATTTTAACTATGTCATCTATACAAACTTCAGAAAACATAACTTAAATGGGTTCCAGTTCTATCCTCAAAAATGCCAGACCATGGAAGGACAGAGGCCTAGATAAGGCTTGAATGATATATTAACTCTTTCAATAGGGCTGTGCAGGTTAGAAAGGAAGTATTCCAAACAGAATTTACCTAGTTGGTAGAAGTCCCTTCTCACCCTACATTTCACTTTATATGATGCCGAGCTTGTTTGGTAAGTGCAAACAAAGTAGCCTGTTTGCTGCTTTAACAAGTCTCCATATCTCCATACCTACTACATACAGATAAGCACAGGAAAAGTCTGCCCTTTATATCACCTTGCTGAATATGTCCAAATGACATAAAAGAACAATGTCAAAAGGGGTAAGTGAAGAGAAGTAGCCACCTACCAGGATAAGTGAATTCCCTAAGTCTAGCAGTTGTCGATGGGTTTAGCTTTTTGACCTACTGCTCAGCATGATCTTTACAAGCCTCCTCAGCAGTAATTTTTTAGAAGGTTTTTTTCACTAACTCTTAATAATGGTTTTCTTACAGAGCTTTAAATTTAGGTGTGACTTTAGGTGGTGAGTTTTTGAAACAGTCACTGCTAGCCTAAGTTCTCATTAAGTAGAAATACATTTAAAACAATAAAGGGACTGCTAAGAAATCTTAAAATCATAGCTTAAAAACTCCAAGAAGAGAAGACAAAAATAGGGCTCTCATTACCAGCCTTTAACAGGAAGACCATATATTTTTACTATAAAGAATTTATTTACTATAAAGAATATATAAACATAGACATACGCAAAAAATATCTTTCCCTTTTTAAACTTTCCTTTAACATCTAAATTAAGTTTAAAAATAAACAAAACTAACCTATCACACCCAAGAATCGGACCCTTCCAGTCCAGTTCCACCCCATTTAATAGAAACATCTAAGTGAGGAATGGAGTTACCCAAGCTTCTTTGCAGTTGATACAAGAGAAGGACCACAAAGGAATGAATTTTAAAAGGAACAGAATCACCAAGTAGAGAAGTATCTCTATATGTTTTAATTATACTAGAAGCCTGGGCTTCTACACATCTAACTTGAATATTTAAAGGTGGCATCCCTCTAATCTTTTATAGAACTCTATTTTTCACTTCATTCAGAACTATTCCTAAGTGAATTGGAGGATGAACAACAGACACTGACAACTCAGATTTTAGTATCTTCTCAGTAGCAGGATGTAAATCTGAACCCTTCAAGGTTATTCCAGGAACTAAAGAGTCACTTTGGCCTTTGGGAGAATTGATCCCAGTCATATAAAGATCCCAAGCTATCTTTGTCAGCTACTGTACCTTTCCTTTCATCGTCCTGTAGGATATTCCTTTATGTTTCCTACCTGCCCCATTTTCTTTACTGCCTTTCAGTGAATGTCAAAGTTGTGTCTGCAAATAAATGGCTACAGAACCAGAAAACAGATGGCTGTGATGAGCTACTGCTATTTGCAGTATAAATGTTCCTTCTCTGTGGCAGAGTTCTCGACTGAGGTTGACTATTTGCTTCCTTGCTTACTGCAGCTCTGTCAGCAACTGAAAGTGCGTGCTCCTCTGATTCCTGTCAGATTTGAAAGTGTCCAAAGCACAAGAAATAATCTTTAAATACAAGTTTTGTTTGATGCAGTTTAAACTAAGGTCAGTGATTAGTGATAAACCAGCATCCTTGGTATAAATCTAGAATAAAATTTAACAGGAGAAATCCAATAATCTAGTATTAACAGGGGAAAAACCCACCCCTTCGTGTGTCATTTTTCTGAGATGTTTGACCTTATGTTTTGCTCAATCCAGCAATGGCATAAGGATGATCAAGTGACTACATCAGTAGACATGGGAAGAGGTAGAGATGTCATCTATCTGGACTTCTGTCATGGTCTTTGCCATGGTCCCCCACAACACCCTTCTCTCTAAACTGGAGAGGTATGCATTTGATGGGTGGACTGTCCGGTGGGTGAGGAATGGATTGGATGGACACATCCAGAGGGTAGTGGTGAACGGCTCAATGTCCAGATGGAGATCGGTGACAAGAGGTGTCCCTCAGTGGTCTGTATTGGGAACACTACTGTTTAATATCTTC
>NW_009232309.1:0-2794 GCF_000690835.1 Fulmarus glacialis
GCCACTCTTCCCCAAGCCTGTAGTGTTGCTTATGAAACGTAAATGAAACAAGGAAATGCAATTCAGTCGTATTAACTGCCTTCTGCTTTACCAGCTTACCACTGCTCCAGAGAATAGTGTCATACGGCTGTTTTAAGCATTTAACAACATGAAAATTAATAATACCAGGAGATTTCCTTAAAAGCAGCAAAAAACTCTTAACAGTCCAGTTTTTCTGAAGTGCTAACAAAAAACACTTGTGCTTAATCTGATGTGATACATAAACACACCCAATGCAATTATACATATGAATATAGTTATAAGGCACCTGTCAGTAATATATTCCTCTTGAACAGAGGTGAAGTAATGGAGGTTAATTCAGCAGCAGCACCATCCTTCCTTAAATTTATTCATGCTTTTCCTAGAGATTGCTATTTTCAGCTTTTGATGGTATGAATCCAAGAGTGATGCAAGGGCTGGGTGTCCTGGCCTTTCTGCTCAGCATTGAATATCTGCTGCTGGCTTTTCTAAGCTGCTGTTATACTTCCTCATGACCTTGCAGATTGTAGTGGGTTGGCTCCGGCTAACAGCAAAAATCCCACCCAGCCACTTGTTCACACCCTGCCTCGGTGGGACAGGGGAGAGAAAATAGGAAAAATAGGACTCGGAAGTCTTGTGGGTTGCAATAAAGACAGGGAGATCACTTATTTGCATGAGAAAAACAGACTCAACTTGGGGAAAACTAGTTTAATATATTACTAATTAAAATAGTTTTGGGTAGAAAGAATCAAAATGACAGATCTTAAAACATCCCCTTCCCAGGCTCAACTTCACTCCTTCACTCCAGATCCCTCTACCTTTCCAAGCTGTGATGGGGGTGGGAAATGGGGGCTTACAGTCAATATGTTGCTGTTTCTCTCTGCCGCTCCTTCCTCCTCACAGTTTTCCTCTGCTCCAGTGGCTCCAATGTGGGTTCTCTCCTTCTTCATCTCCCCCTTCCCCTCCTCCTGAAACTGTATATTGAAACTCAGTATTTTTACTTCCCTTTATAGTTAAAATTTCCTGCATTATCTCTACCAAGGACCATGGTTCCAGAATATTTATTAAAATACTAATTAGAAACATTCCCCGCCCCCCCCAAACCATCATTGAACTTTAAGGAATTTTTGTAGGATACTCTGTGCTGCTAATACTTTTACTATTAGTTCAAGCTGTGGTAGAAGTTAAGGCATCAACTGGCTTGAGATTTCTCAGTGGATAAGAGAACAGGGATCTGTCGTCCAAAACACTCATCTGTAAGCCATAAACTGTTTTTCATTTAAAAAAAAAAAAAAAAGGTTGAAAGCTTAGATTGGGTAAAGAAGTTAGGCCTTCCTAAACATTTGAAGAGAGAGGTTCAAAATCTGTTGTATGAGAAGCTGTATTGCAGCATCCAGAAGCATGGGATCCATGGGAGCCAATATTTACAGACCACCTACTAGTGAACATATAGGGTAGATTGCAAATTCTAACTGTTTCCATTGCCACTTTAGTCAATGCCAAATGTAGGTTCTGAGTTTAGATTCAAATTCCAAAACTGCTAATTCCAGAAGGATAAGGTTCTCTAGTAAGTCCTGATTCATACGTACCAACACAGTACAGATCTCTCAGATATCTTTTGTTATTCAATTAAAAAAAAAAACAAACCAAAAAAAAGTCATTCAGAAATAGCTTCTATTAACCTTAGTAAAGTTTTACGTAGGTTTAAAAATTAATAATAATCAAATTGAAAATGACTAGTGATTTTTGGTGTCTCTATTTTTAGATATTCACCTTGAGAAAAAACTTTAGGGGACATGAAAATGCTGATAACCTTGTGTTAAAAAATGTACTGATTCTGTTAACCTTGTGTTAAAAACTGTACCCACTGAAAAGCCCAAGGTTCTCTCACAGTTTTTTGCAAACAGTTCTTTTGTATGGTTGTTATTAAAATGATACACTAAATTTCACGTGCAACATATTTCCTCAATAACACTTTATTCATCCTGTTATGTCTGTTTACTTCTGCTGGTTCCAAGCTACCAAAGATTTGTTGCTTCTGTGTTCACATCCTCCAAGTTATAATGATACTCTACTGAAACTGTTTAAG
This sequence comes from Fulmarus glacialis, assembly GCF_000690835.1. Lineage (NCBI taxonomy): Eukaryota > Metazoa > Chordata > Aves > Procellariiformes > Procellariidae > Fulmarus > Fulmarus glacialis. Next base: position 2,108 of record NW_009232309.1, read on the forward strand.
TGGACTAGATATATCAAGGTATATTTTCTCCTGGAGGAAATCAGTTCAACATCTTTGATTTATACCAGAATAAGCCCTAAAATCAGGTTATGTGGCATCTACTGCTCTTAGTCTACTTACGGTGTCTGTTACTTTATTTGCAGAAGTAAAGTAGATAAGTCTGACACAAGTTGTCCTTGACAAATCTCTGTTATCTGCTGCTCATCTCCTTGTTATCTTCCAAATACTTAAAAATAATCATATTATATGCCTTTTCTTTTTTTTTTTCCTGGGGATTGAATTTAAACTGTCTGGTCCACAATTCCATTCTTAGCCACTTTAAGAAGAGTGGCACAGTTTCACTCTTTTCCACATTTCTTCTGTCTTCACACCCATCTTCTACAAAATTCTAGAAGATAAACACTAATGGTCCTCAGGCTACATAAAATATCTTTTTTCAAATACCTGAGGATTAAATTTATAATGCCAAACTGGCTTAAAACATCAATTTAAGAACATACTTTAATCTACATTTTTCCTATTCCAAGTCAGAAATCTATGCTTTTTCACTGGGTATTGTTTGTGCTCACTACCTCCTACTGTTGTCATTTTTAGTGAAGACTAGCACAAATCCCAAACACTGAACATTAAGCTGTTCTTGACATCATCAGCTTTCATCCAGATGAATCATAGAATCATAGAATCATT
>NW_009232310.1:0-22427 GCF_000690835.1 Fulmarus glacialis
TGTAATTATAAAATATTTTTAATTAAATATTTTTTTGTAAATATTATAAAGGTGTGTATGTTTTTTTTAAAATCTGTGGGAATCTTTCTTTAGAAAACTATGGCTCAAGTACGGAGCTGCTAATATGGAAATATCTTGAATGTTTAGGGCTTTTTTTGTCCCCAAATGTCCTTTAGACTCGGAAGTTACAGCTATATAGCTAGTGGTCCTGCATGATTGCATGAGATGTCTAATTGCAAATAAACTTGTTTGGAGTCCATACAAACGTGTTTTCCTCAATCTAGACTTAAAATGTTTGTAAGTGTATTATACATTTTGAGACTACACTTTTGTCATTTAGGCACAGGCTATCTTAGTGCATTCTATAGAAGTAGCAGTAAGATGTAGTGGTTTTTTACTGAGAATAGAAAAACATTCTATCTAGTTTTTGCATTATGGGGGCGATGCTTTAGATCTTTAATCAGCTTTTTTAAAAATCTGCTGTTGCATCAGATCAAGAAATTTGTTCTGGAACTTCGTTTAGCACCAGAAGGTTTTATTGGAAACTTGCGTTCCTACAGCCTATTAATTGCTTAAAAAGTGAAAACAGTTCTCTGCTTGCAACCAAAGGGCAAACCATTAACAAAAACAGTTGCTGTTTCCTTCGTCCAAAGAGTATTAATACCGAACTGCAGAAAGGCACATGGGCAAAGTCATTATGATCAGTGATGTAAATTCATCTTAATGAACTTTAGTAGACCAAAAATCGGATAACTGCTTCAAGATTATTTTTCTAGTACAAAATGACTTTCATTTCACTGCAGCTATGTTACAGTTAAAATCCTGTTTAATCTCTGTGATGTGTAACTACTACATGTGAACATTAAACTAGATTTACCTGTCTTTAACTGTGATTCTTCAGCTTATTTCTTCAATCCTCTGAATTTGCACATTCTCTTCCTTTTTTTGTACGTACCATTTGACGGGCGAATTCATTTTACAGCAGGCTTTTGTGCAATCAAGTCTTACAGACTGTAAACTCCTGTCCAGGCTCAGTGAAAGATGCTCATTTTGTGTGATCAGTAGCCTGCGCACTAGTGAAACGGGATTTTCGGAGTGGGAGAATTAAGTAGGATTTAATTGGGTGCTTTGTAAATAGCTAGCCAACTGTGTGTGTAACATGGTCTGTTTGACTAAAAAAGAGAGGATTTGTTTCAGATTATACAAGTGTCAAAAGTACTATAACCCAAGGGACGACTTCTGTTAAGTTAAATATTTATAAGGAAATTAACTACTGGGGTCATTAGCTATTGACTACAGTGATAATGTCAACAAGATGAACATTTTCTTAATCAAAATAATTGTGTAAAGATCACATCAAAAAGTGGCTAACACATCTGCAACCGTAAGGGTTCCTGTCACTGCAAATGTATTGACGGCAGGGGCATTTCCCAGGCTGAGCCCTGACTTGAGGGATGGGGAGTGGGTCCCTGCGTTGTTTTCCCCCAGCTCAGATGTTACAATAATAGTAGTTTAATGAGCAAAATACATGTTCTTATAAAATTAAGTCACAAATCTGTCATCCTGTGTCTCCAACTAATGCAATGACAGTAAGAATGCTATCAATAGAATTCTTTACTGCAGTTTGGGAATTCTTACAGTGTTTAAAAAAAGAAAAACAACATTTTTCCAAAGGAATGGTTTAAATTTACGTTTGTTTTCTTTGTTTATCCTATTAATATTTGTTGTCTCATGCTTACTTTAGCTTGTATAGCTCAGCTTATTTTGTATACAGTTTTTCAGTAACATTAGTTCTCAATACCCTCGTTTGTTTCTATCCACTGTTGCCAAATTACAGTATTCTGTTACACAGAAGAGGAAGCAAGCAAAAGGTGCTGTTTTAAAATATGAAACTAACTTGTAGAGTTTCTATGTATCAAAGCTGGTGTATCCTGGGAGAGCTGATAAATCACTGAACTACTCTTCAAGGGAGAGCGAACCAAATCCCGGATTGTGTCAGGTCAGGGCAATCTTCCATTGAGTTTAGCGGCTTGAGGATTTGGTTTTGCTTTTTTAAAAACTGTTGCGGTGCAACAAGTTTTAGGACCTTTAGAAAATGAAGTCTCATTAAAGAGCTGTGAAAATCCTTCCTGTTATACAGTATTCTTGACAAATGTGAAAGCCTGCATATAACACTCAAAAAAGCTCTATCAGAGCGTAGTAGCTGCTGGTCTTGATTTATTCCTTACGCTATGTATGAAACTGTAAGCAAGGAATATCTAATTGCTTGCTTCCTAATGGCTGGAATCAGTACAGTCCTAAATACAGCCGTACTTATTTTTGGTTTTCAAAGATTTTAGAGGCTTTCATCATATTTTAATCCCGTATCTTTTTAAATCATGTTTTCCATATAGCAAAAGGCATAAATGTTTGAACAAAGGCAAATTAAAAGGACTCTTTCTTCTAATGCCTTGGATTTTCTCTTAGTCACAAAAGCATTCCTTAAAAGGAGCTTTTTGATTGCGTGATGAGAGTTGTGGTGAGGCTGCCAGATTAGGAATTAGGATACCAAATTCTGTTCCCAGCTCTGCTACTGAGGCTCTTTTGTGACCTTGAGCAAGTCACCGGCTGTCAAACAAACTTCCAGTTTTCCATTTGTGATGTACCGGTGGCAACATGTACTCACAGAAGCAGGGAGGTGAAGCAGACAAAATGCATTCATATTTTTTACTTCATTTTTGTTAGGGGGATTATGTTTTGGGTAAGAAAGGAAGCGTAATCAGAAAAGCCTTCATAAGGAGGAGCCGATTGGGAAACACTTTGCTAGTAGAGGCTGTGGGGACTCTCTTGCTTGGGACACTGAAATTGTAAAGGACTAGAAAATGGTCTCGAGGAGGAATAGGTGAGGGTCTAGGTCTTTTCCGTCCCTAACTCGTATGCTTGTATGCAGAGCGCAGCGATGGATACTGCGAATGCTGCGTGTGTGTTTTGGTGAGCTGTGGTGCGGAGGTCCCAGTCCTTGCAGATGCTGAGACTCCCCTCTGAAATTTCCAAATGATAAGAGATGTTCATTCCATGTAAAACCAAATGCCAGCTCTTGCGGTGATAGCTACGTTTTCCCTGCTGTTTCACATGGGAATGGTATTTATTTTCACTTTCTAAACCATGTCGTGTTGCTTTTAAGCAGTTGTTGCGTTTTCAGCCACAAGCGAAGCGGTCATAAGGAATGCCATAGCTGTCCTGCTGGTTGTTCTGAGAGTTAATGAATAAACCATGTATAGGATAAACAGGTTTATGCAAATGCAGAGCAGCACTTCTTTACTATTATTTGTATTTTCAATGCTTTTGTAGCTTAGAAGTCACATTTTTGTAAAACCTTTGCAGTTGGAAAGAAGAAACCATGGTACAAGCAATTCAAGTAATTGTTTTACATGCAACGCAATTTACTGGCTTCTCCAATAGTAAGGCTTGCAATACTAAATAGCGTGCTTCCAAAACAGTATTGAAAACGTTTTGCTCTCCAGTCCCAGAACATGTGATCTGAAAACACAGGCTAAATATATTCCCCCCATACAACAGCTTGCTCTCTTGCATTAGAAAATCCATCCTTTACTCTTATTCCTTTGTAAGAGAGAACTTGCACGCTGTGCCTACCAGGAGAGCCTGCTTTCCCAAATGCCCAAAGCAGGCATGCAGACACCAGCCCTGGGAGCACATCTGAGCTGAACCGGGGACCTGGTGCCCTGGGGCTGCGCAGCGCTTGGAGCTCGGCTGCGGGCAGCTGCCGGCCGAGTGCCAGCATCGTGCGGGCCAGAGCTGGTCTCTCAGCCACCACGTCCTGGCCATGCCTCCTTGACAAAAACCCTTTCCCCCTTCACAGCCTGGAAAAAAAATTCGCAGGGGCCAGGCTGTGGTGTAGACTGCTTTGTGATCACAGCAACGTGGACAGGAGGGGGGATTTTCTAAGTTGGCATCCGCAGCAAAACATCTGCCAGAAAAGAGCCGTGTCACCCACAGAGCATTGGGGAAGGAGCGGTGCAAACCCTGCCGAGTGCTGCGCTCAGGCACGAGCACAAAGCTGAAGTCATCGGAAAGATGCTGGTGAGCGATGGGCCCGGCTGCCGGGCGCACTAAGTATTGCAAGGCAGTGTTGCCCCCCGTTTTGCCCCTCTTGAAGGTACGCGAGGGGAGGCAGGACCATTTGCAGCCAGCGCTCGGCTGCGCTGACGCAGTTGAGGAACCTGCAAGAATAGCCATAAAAAGCACCTCCCTGTACACCAAGGTGAAAACGGCACCGGTGGGCTGTGGTACCCCGGCTGTCCCCCACCACGATCAGAGGGACACGGGCGGGGAAAGCAGAGCACTCTTCTGGCAGCTTATTTCAAAGTAGAGGACACGGTGGTGGCTGGAACGAATTAGTCCCCATTTGTCATTTCTTGGCCTGTAGGGAGAAGAGCTGGCGCCAGGACCTTGGCAGACAGAGTCAGGAGCAGCCCCTCCGCAAGAGCCCTGGGCGTGCAGCCCTCCCCGCGCGAAGCGCAATGGCGGGGCTGAGCGGGACGCGGGGCAGGGCAGCTCGGGCTTTTCTTCCTTTGATGGGCATGGAACACGCTTTGACATGGTACGAGGGTTGGTTTTTATTTTCTTCCCTTTTTTTTTTCCCCTTTTCTGTTTTAACCTTCTTTTAGCCTTGGGTTTGCTTGCTCTTTTTTTCTCCAAAGATAATGTGTTTATCAACTGACAGGATACACTCGTTTCTGGTAAAAGAAGCACTTTGACAATTTTCACAACATGTATAATTTACTTAAGGACCATAATGGCTTCTGCTGAGCTGTGTGTCATGTAAATAAATATTCCAACGATTTTTAGCATGCATATTATGTACTCCATAGATCAATGGCTCCTTTGAAGCTGTTGCAGTTTATCCTGTAGGTTCCTCTTCAGACATTTTTTAATATGTATTATTTATTCAACAGGCTATCTCTTCATTCAGAGATGCCGGTGTCTATATTTGTAGCAGTCTAACATCTATATCTTGTTTAGAATATTTCAAAATTAATATTGCGCAGCCTTTTCAGCAAGTTGGAAAGATCCCCATGAAAATGTGGAAACAGGAAAGAATAGTTCAAATGAATGAGACTGTAACACACATCCATTTCGGATCAGGTTTTTAAGACTCCTTCCTCTGCTCCCCTCTACCTTCTCCACCAGCCCCGGAAAACATGCAGGGCCAGAAACGCGTTATGCGTGTGGGCTGCAGTGCACGTAAGGAATCCTCGGGAGGGTTTGGGAGGGCAGCAGTGCCTGGCCTCAGAGGGGCAGGAGGACGGAGTGGCGCGGGCCAAGCATTTCCCTTTGACTTCTGCCGTGTCTATCCAGAGACCGGGGGATCCCTGCAGGAGCATCGCAGCGCTGGGGGAGCAGTGGTGCAAAATGACACTGCCTTCTCCAGCTTTAATGAGGAAGCAGTTTCTTGGTCCGTGTACAGGACAGGCTCACCAGGTAAGTAGGAGCTCATATACCAGCACTGTTTTGTGAATGGCCCCAGGGCTTCAAGTGCCAGCAGGGTTTTTTGGGGGCTTGGGGTTTTTTTGGGGTGCAGCTCTGGGGGCTCCATGCCAGGCAGCGAGCGCAGCCAGGGGCAGGTGTGACGGTGCAGGGCACGTGGAAGCGAAGGCATGCACACAGATGACTTCATGCCTCTGCAGCTATTAGCCAGGGCAAATCCTCTTCTACTCCCAGAGGGTGGGGGAGCAGGCAGAAGTTATATCCCCACCTCAATAGAGAGCCGCAAGGGGAACCCGGCAGAGCTCCCAGGCCCTTGCAGGAGCAGCCCGTAAGAGCCCATAAGAGATAAGAGGGCCTGTGACCTCAGTGCAGGCTAATGCGGGAGGAGAACCTGGGCCGAGAAAGATAAAGTTCCTATTTAAATGCAGACGACTGCAACAATAGAGGTGGAAACATAAAAAAATTGCTATCAAAGTCATTTGCTTGTAGTATGAAGGCTTTTGTCTCACCTTGTTTAAACGGTCCCACTCCTGTGTTTAGTTTACTTGTGTTAATATCCCCCAGAGGCTTCATCATTTGCTATTGATGAGCACACCAAAAAAAAAAAAAAGGGGGAAAATGTTACTGTCCACGCGATTAATTCTCTTTCCAAGTGCTTAAAAGTCAGCATGTCCCTTCAGTTCCAAAGGTGCTAGATCTTCAAAACCAGCAAGCTGCTCACAGTCAGCTGGGAAACCCCAAGTTGTTTTGGAGCACATAAAAACATTCAGTGCTGATAAATACCCACACTGTGTTTTGTATCTTCATAATTTGGGATTCCATTTACTTGACATATAATAAATAAATAAAGCAATAAATAAAATATGCTCCCTGCCTCAAGGACATTTCTCTCCATAAGTTGCAGCCCAGTATACAAACTCTTTCCAAACCAGCTAGCGCTATGCATCTACCACACTTCCTAAATGCAGGGACACCACCTTACAGCTGGCTACAAACAACGCTGTTTAAACCATAATGGAAGCAGCTATGGATAAGGCTTTTAATAAGAATGTAAAGCAATAGAAATAGAGTACTGCTTTAGCTGGAAAACGGGCAAATTGTTCTTGTTAGCCCTTTTTGGTGAAAAATGCTTCTACCTAAAGTGCTGGAAACTCCAGTGACTCAGCTCTTGATCAAATGCCCACCAAAGTCTTTCCATCACCTTCAGCAGATGTCGAATGGCAAATTCACATAAATGAATGGGTACATTTAGGGCCCTGTAGTGCTCTGCTCTGCATGGACAAAATCCCGTTATGCCTCATTCAGGCCTCAGTTGGGAGCTAGGTTTCACCATTTTTTACCAATTTACTTCAGACCTACACTGTTGTCACTGGCGTAAGAAGCTGGGCGCAGCCTTCGAGCAAGCAAAATAGCACCAGGGCTCACAGCTTCTAACTTTCCCGTATTCTAAAACCATGACAACTCTCTATGCGAAGAGTTGCATGCGACTCAATAGCAGCAGCATGTAAAACGGTCTAAACTGTGAAGGAAGTAAATCATGAGGCCAAACCTGTCCCCAGTTTGGCTTTGGACTTGGTCTCCTGTTCATCTCAGCTGGTTTGGGATTAGGGCCTGGCGTAAACACCTGGAGAGTTATAAATCCTCTTTCCTGTCGCAAGATGGGTTTTGGGTTGAGTTTGGCCATGAGTTTAGTGGGCGTGGCAGGGTGGGACAGTCACTGCCATTGATTGCTGGGGGTGCTTGCATCGTGTTCGGCTTGAACGCTAAGTATAAACAGAGGTATCAGTCTGCGTTTGCTTGGATTCATTGAAACATTAAATGCTTGTGTCTGTGTTGCAGGGCAAGGTCTTTTTTATTTTGCTGGGGCAATAGCCATATTGAAACAAACTGTATTTTGTTTTCTTTCAGACAGGTGTGATGGCACACCTGCGGAGCTCAGGCTTGAATAGCAACTCGTAACCTTTTGTGGGTAAGGTGGGGGGCAAATCCTGCTTAACAAGGATGTCAAACTGATCTTTGTTCCCTTCTCCCGACCAAGTATCTGTGGCAACAAACTGGAGACAGGTAAACAATCGGCTTCTGCTACCGCAAGCTTTCCATTTACAGTTCACCAGGAGCTCTTATTATATGAAAGGAAAGGGTGGATGTGGTGTCAACACAAGGTAATAGTAATATTATTTGAACAGGTGTGTGGGGTGTTGCTAAAGTGAGAGAACGGGCGAGCGGTAGGGAGCAGTTAGTACAGGGCTGTGCATGTAATAACCAGAGCTCACCCGCGTTTATTATCATAACAATCATGTGCGGTGATAGGTTTCACAATGAGCTGGTCTGATTTACCTGGTGCATTAAACCAGTTTTGTTGTTTCTCACTTTCTAACTCCCTGCTGGAAAAGAGCCCGAGAAGATACGCTAAAAATTTGGTGAGCAGACCCACTGTGCACGCAGCTACAGATAGATGACCCACCAGGTCACAATTATCCCCCAGCCTCCGCTCCTCCGCAGACAACTTTGCTGCTGATTTACATCGGTGGAAGAGAGAAAGCAGATGAGGTATCTCAGGACTGCATCGCAAAGGGAAGGCAGGTTTGCGGCGAGTGTTAAGGCACCTTGGAATAGGGAGAGTCGAGTACCTCAGCAGTTTTGTCTATGCTATCTATTCTCTGTAATGCTGTTAATTTTAATAATGTATTTCCAGTCTGTGATGTGTGTTATGTTGATATGTATCTATGATTCGAATGTATATTCATCTCGGTGTGTATAGAGTTAGATGGATATCCTTTCAGCAAGAAAACTGTATGCCACAATAGAGAATGGAAACAATAAAAATAACCTTTTGGATTCTACTTTTAAAGGGCCGACTGGTATCACATTAGAAAGGATTAATGCAGTAGGTACATACCTTGCTGAAATTTGCATGTTTCCGTTGTGGGAAAGTGGGAAACAAAGGGAAAAATCATACCCTGATATGCTCTCGGAGTAGAGATATATGCTATGATTCACTGAAGACAGCTATGGAGGTTACAAAACAGAAATTAAGAGATGATATAAATTACGTGAGGGTGTTCTAGACAATTAGACAACTCGCTGGTCCATTTACAACACTGCTCGTAGCTTTATATCAAATCTGATGAAAGAGTGGCAAATTGTAAGCAGGGAAATTTTGCACTCTCTCTCTCCCCTGTCCTTAAGCCCTACTTTGTTTAGTGAGACCTTAATGCGTATCCTGAGTATTTTAATAAGAAACTATTGCATGCCACGGGTTTGTGCAAACAGTAGTTGTATTATTACAGGGGCTGAATTAATCTTCCAGGCGTCCGTTTGTGTTACTCAGATCAGGCAGGGTTTATTTGCAAAGGGCTGACCCTGCTTCCTGGCAGGTTCGCTTGGAGATGCCGTGCCAGATTGCCTCCAGCCGATGCGAAAGGGTTCGGCTGGCACATCTCGGGCATCGCGGGGACAGCCACATGGCAGGGGCTGCCACCCGAGGGAAAGCAGGGTGAGCGGCTGTGGGGACAGGGGCACCAAGTCCTGGGTTCGACAGGCTCCTCTTCAGGGATTCTTTAGTGAGTATTTAAGGTGGGTAGGAGGCAAGTATCCTCAAGCTTGGGTCTGCATCCTTCTGGTAATGCAGATTTAGCCCGAGATCACAGAAGACACCTTTATTTCAAGCAGCTTGCTCCTTCTTAAGCAGAATTGCCACAGCTTCGACATTTCCCCGTGTACAGATTTCATTAAGTAAATGCTTAATAGCAGGGTGGCTGTCATCTTAGGACAAATATTTTAGAAATCCCCTGTTAGTCACATCAGGTGTGCGTCTTCAATATTGCAACATCTGTTATTTGTTAGATGCAAACAGAGAAGGAAAATGCGTATTTGCCCTGTCCTGGGCTCTTCAGTGATCCAGGCAACCTGGCTGAACGTGGCAGAGACAGTTCTGTCAGTACAGTTATTTCAGGAGGGTAACATTTCGCCAAATGTTGAGTAGGGGGTAAACTAAAAAGTGTTGTATTACGCTTGGGTGCCCTCTAATTTTTTTACGATCCAGCACGTACTTTAAATATATCTTTTTCCTTAGAACTTCCTTGTAAAAGTCAATGCTATGTTGCTGTTCAAGCAGAGCAAACGTTGGATAGCCTCTCCACAAACAGAAGGTAAGTCATGTTCAGCTGAAAGGACCATACTGTTGATCACGAAGGTCCAGGCTTCTGGATTAAAACGAGCAGTTGCATTTTGATCTTTCTTTGCGTGTTTGATTATTTCATGCTAGAAGACACATATTTTGGGGTTACATCACAAAACTCTTACTCTTCGCTTTGGATGGGCTTTGCCAGTTTTTAAGCAGATACTTAAGTAATCAAGAATAGCAGCCTGGTAACATTTTAGGCATAGTTTGAAGAATTCCATTGAATTGTGTTTTTAATGGGAGAGAAGTGGATTCTTTAACCATCTCAGACACAGTTTAACACTTCATTCATATATGGGATTTATCCGTGATGCCTCAGTCTAGTATTAATTGGCTATCGCAGTGCAAAAGTTGGTGGCAAAATCATTGCAATGTGCTGCAGAGATAGCGTTACAGCTGCAAGACAGACTATGCAAAGAATACTTTGAACATAGATGGGGTGTATTCATTAATATCAATCAATTAAGAGCTTTTTTTTTTTTTTTTTTGTAAATACAAAGTCCTAGGAACATAGCATTTCTTCCCTTAAACGTAATTTTTCGGAACATGATGCGTGTATTTTGTGACTGGTGATTTTCACTCGCTGACATTCTTCCACACACTTGGAGTCGTCCCCTTCCTTTCAAGCAGCCTAAGTAAAATGCTGCCCTCTTTTGAATTTCAGGAGGCAGCGCACCTCCTGGCAGAGGGCTGCCCGGGGAGCCGGAGGCATCGCATCCTGAAAGGTGCTAGTGACTCCTGCGGGGCTGAGGAACGACGAGAAAGGCAGCACCGTATTTTATACTATTAAACAGAGTTAGGAGAGTTGTTCCGAAGAATGCAAATTCTCTAGAATATAAATTCTCTCCTCTTTATTTTGAAGAGGAGAGAAAAATTGGAAAACAAGCAAAGATGTCCTACTCCATTATGGAAACCAGGGAAATTTCACTGTCTCCAGTGCCTGAATAGAGGGGAGACCATGTCCTGAAATTCTTTGGACTACTTTAAATGAGTCTTCACTCATATTGCAATAATTTCTTTGACTATTTGAGTTTTGCTGAATGCCCATCTAGGTCTTACAGTCGGAGGAAAACTTTATTTCTGATAGGCCTTCTCTGAAGGAAAGAGGCGTGACTGGCTGTCGCTGGTCCTCTCCACCAGAAAAGAAACACTTAGGGTTACCTTAGTGTATAATAACCCCCTAGGTATGGGACCACTGATGTGGTGGCTGTAGAAACCAGTGTGTCTCTGCCTTGAGCAGCATAGTCAGGAGATGTGTCTCCAGCTGGAGGGAGGAGGATGTTTCTCCAGCTGTTTCTCCTCTTCACTGGCAAGCAGGTGCACGGATAGGGCATACACTCATGCATCTTCCTTCAAGGAAGGAATATAAAGCAGATCTTGTGGGAAAAAACTATGCTGGAGTAGCTACCGCCTCCATTTCTTCAATAGGGGCATTTAAAAAAAAACGGTCTCCCTTTCTCCCATACACACCCCTGCTTAACACATCTTTCTGCTGGAGGAAGGGGTGAAAAGGACCATTACATCATGTGTCGGGGGGACTGCCTATAAGGAGTCATACAGAAAACTAGCATCCCTAGGAGGGAGGGCGCGTGGTTTTTGGTCTGTAGTATCCCAGAAGATGCCGGCACACATGTGAGAATCAGGTCTCCTGGATATCAGATATTGCACGAGAGGAATGTGAAGGGGGGCATGCATTGTGGAAGAAAGGGAGAAAAACATGCATGCACACCTAAACCGATGGTCTTTTTCTTCCCTGTTATTATTTAACATTTTTTTTTCTGAACGTATAGCTCCCCACCAAGCCCTCTTGCAGTTCTTAGAAGCTAAAAGACAGGTAGGCAGCAAGGAGCAGCATGCAGGCAAAATGATTGGGCTAACAAGAGCTGTGCATCTTGGTAGTTACATGATTTGTGCAAAAGGGCATGCTTCTTAATATTTATCTCATTTTTCTGCACCTACAGATTTTTTTTTGACACAAAAGTGAGGGTGATTAATCCCAAATACCATCTGAAACAGGATAAACATAAGGGTACTGGGCATGTATATTTCACTGGTACTGTATATTGTCTCATCTATATTAAATATGAGACAAAGTAATAAAAATAAACAATACAGTATTGTGTCAGTTGCAACTCAGAGAGTAACAAAATATTGCCACATTTTTTCTTACAAAGCTGGCTGTTTGGTGGCTGGAAAGACCCCTAAAGCATATAAAGCTCTTATCTTCATACATTTCCCTAAAGAATAATAGATCAGTCGGTGCTCTGATGCTGTTTTAATAATGTACAATTTACAATTCATTTGGTTACCAAGCACTCACAGTATAATTAATTTCACAGACTCTTTCTACACATTCGCATGGTTTATGACAGTACGGAGGTGAGGTGGGGAAACTGTGTCCCCCCCCACTGTCATAGGAAAGTGCCTGGATGGCGCGTCACCCAGCCAGTCTGCAGGCGGTCCTGCCGCTGTAGGGGGGACGGGGCTCGATTTCCCCTTTCCTTCTGCCCCCGGCTCCCGCCTGCCTTTCCCATTCCCGTACATGAACATCTCCGTGGGGGATGTTGCCCCGGGGACGAGCCCTGCTCAGCCCCCAGCGCCCCGGTAGTATTGTGCCGGAGCTGCCCCATCCCTCTGGGATGCAGCGGGCGTGTGGCCCACCCCGCCGGCCCGGAGATGTGCTGCAAGTGCTGGAGCAAAAGCTATGGTGAGCCAAAGGGAAGACTCAAGGACAAAAGGCAGGTGATGAGCTTTCAGTGCCTCTCACCGACGCATCTCTTCAGAGGAGTCCGGCAAGGATACGGGTATTGCCTCCGTCAGGAGCGACTGCCCATCTGAGACTTCGGCGCATGACCCCAAGCCTAATATCATTTCGCAGAATCAAGACATGAAACCTGGAGGGAAAGACTCCAGAAGCCAGCAGAATACGCGTTGTTGGGGGTTTTATTTCCACAGTCTCGTTATTTTTCCCTTTATGGGGAATCTGTACAGTTGCCTGAGAGACTTAAATAATGGACTCTCTCTGCAATGAATAGAGCTGCTGTTCTGTGATGTCTTGCACATCAAAGCAATTTTTTCAAATCTACATTTACCTCTTTGATAAAGACAACACTGGGAGGAATTCAGCAACTACAGAGAACCTGCGCATCCATCCAGAGCTTGCTTTGACAGCGGTGTGTGAACCGCTGTTCAAGCGCTGGTTTTGTTTCCATTATCAAATAAACAGGGGTTTCCTTTTCTGAATTTCCCAAACATTCTTTTTCTTTTTGAAGTTCTCAATTCCTATACATGCACAGTGTATGTATGCACATACATGGATACTCGTATGTATGGGTACAAATATATATATGTGTGTGTGTGTGTGTGTGTGTGACCATATATGCCTGAGGGTTGGTGCCCCAGTTGGTGAAGGTTCAGCACACAATTCTGGATCTAAACACACAAGCACTCACACTGAAGTGCATCTCAGAGCTAGGCTCACTAACTTTCTACAACTAGAGATGCAGTTTCTTTCTTTTTTCCTAGATATTTAAAAGCTGTGAAAGGTACCGGTTTCTTCTGGGGACTAAAGAACATCATTGTAAGTCAGAGCAGTAAATGTTTGATTAACCCCTACGGGAGCCTGTGTGATTTTCACAAGGCATTAACTATAAGAGGTACATCTTCTCTGCTGCCTCTGCAGCTGGCTGTTCAGTCTTCTGGCATTCAGCCTATTGATCGGGTTTCCCGATCTCTTACTTGAACAAAGATGTGGTGAGGCAGAGGCCATGAAATACTGCTTTCACATCTTGTTTCCATGCAGGATTTGGCAGCCAACTGGCAACATATTAAAGACCTGCAACTCTTATTTTTTACATCCACGGAAACTTGACTCTTCTGTGAATCAGGGCATATCTATAAACATAAGTGTAACCAAAAAATGTGATTAAGGACCTCATGTATGTATTTGTAAAAACAACAGCAACAAATGTTATTATTATCAATTATTCTTATTCGCAACATAATCATAATTAAAAGCTTGAGTGGTTCACGTACTGCAAGGTTCACTTCACAACAGGGCTCAAAATCTCTCCCCCGCAGTCAGGTTTGCATGGGGTTTAAAGCAATGCCTGTGTTGCATAGGAGGGCTGATGGAGTCCCGGCCCCCCAGGAGAGCTCTGGCCTCTCTTCTGCCCGAGAGAAAGCACCCAGGAAAACCTGATGCAAACTCCTCCTCAGATGTGGGAATTAGCGAACCTGAAAAACTTTGCTTTTAACCTTTGAATATCAAAGGGTCAAAATCTAGCCTTCAGTCCAGGTGAATTTTGCCTACAGTCAAGGAATAAATGAATGTCTGTGTAATTATCTATTATCTTTCTTTTTACCTGTCTCATTTCTCTCCCATACAATATTCCTCTTAGCATAATTTCTCTTTTCAGTTCAAAAATATTTTGTTTTGATTTAATATTGCTCAAGAAATGAACACAACTGTGTTCATAAAATTCTCACAGGCACCAACCTGACTGCAAGACAAAACTCTCTACTTTGAATTTCCAGGTCTATATATATCAAAGAGAAAAAAAAGCACAGCATTGCTAGGAAGTATGGTTTGCTTTATTTCAGCATTTTTTTCAATACTGAAATCAAACAAAAATTTCTCAGACGTGAAAGTAAAGTTGACAATGTTTAAAGCCACAATGGCTTAACAGCATTGCAGAAATGGTAGCATTTATCAGAAATACATAGAAAGACATTGTAAAATTTGATCACCTATTGTTCTTTTCTCTGAAAAAAAATTAATTATCTGGCAATCAAATCCAAACAACAGCTAAACCAAATCTCTTTCTTTTACGATCACTGGGAGAAGAAAAACTCTTTTCTTGTTTCTTAGTCCATATTGAATATGAGGTGGAAATGAGACGGCCTCTGCAGTGGAGAAGAAGTCAGGGGTCCAGGCTGGTGTCTGTGCCATCCCTAGTTAGTCCTGTTAGACACCTTCCCTCAGATTCACTCCTTGTGAACCCATGGGGACTGTTGACAGTAGAAGGTTAAATGCGCTTTGTCGTGGAGGCCAGCTGGCACAAGATGGCCCACATCCATTCTCCTAATCCTCCTTCCCTCCCTAAATGCCTCTTGGGAACGGTCCTGGCCAGTGTTACCCCCTGAGCTGTGTCCAGGGATGGCTGGGAAGAGTCGTACTTGACCCAAGCCAAAACCATGCCAGGGACCACAATTTAACAACCCGGAAAATTGAGCTCCAGCACCTGGGGATGTTCCCTGGCGCTGTTTCCTTGACTATCTGCACGTGGCCACACAGAGCAAACCGATTCGATAAAATACCAATATGATGACACTTTCGATGCAGGGTTGCACATTGAAATGCATGACAGCAGACACTTTCAACATGCTGGCCAAAATATTACATTGAAGTTTTGCAAATCAACTAATAAGTGTTGCGATTGTCTTTAAAAGAGAGCCTAAAATTTGCCAAAAAGGGAGTCAGATCCCCAAGCTGAAGGGGAGTCAAGATAATTGCTTAAGTGGCTTATTTATGAAAAGCTACCACTTGACTTTCCACAATGAACTTGCCAACGTAAGGCTTCATGGAAGGAATGCAAAACAACCAGGTGAAACTCAAAGAAAAAAGTGTATTTTTGGTCAAGGGCAAAATAATCATGTCATCTCGAGATGTGACAGGCCAGCTTTGATTTTACCAGCGTAACTACCTGGCGCCTTCTGTGATCAAGATGCCCGCAGCTGTAATCTAATGTGATCTGGAGCTTATTCACTGATCACAGCTGTGTAATTTCAGGTAACATGCTTCCCTTGTTTAGTTTTGTTTAACATTGTTAAATATATAGTCAGACCATCTGCACAGTATTTTTTTAAATTGGAAATTACAACCATAACTTCCTTTTTATATATCAATAAACTAAATAGCAAAATTTCAAAGGGATCCTTCTCTACCAAACACTGAAGCAAAATGTTTGTCCCACGCCACACCATTGCCTAATTGCACACTAATTGAACAAACGTGATTAAATATTTCAAGATCTTTACTAATTGCCTCTATTTTAGCTTTAAAATTTGCTTGCCACCAACAAATTTAATGACACTGGTGTCTAGTCATCAGCAAAAAGCCCAAGAGTTGCTCTTTAAAATGTACCTAGTCAGAATATTTACTGATTGTGCATTGTTGTTTCCAATGTAGCTTAATTAGAAATCCAATCAGTTCTCTAAGTCTAATTATACTTGATTTGTAGATTCAGACTATGATACATAATGAAGCTAAGCAGCTAACAGTAAACGTGCTTGAAATGTAACAATAAGAGAAATATTTTTAATGCATGCCTTGTTATCATTTTAGAAACTCCAAGTAATATATGAGATCAAACACAAAGGGAAATACAGAGATTTATGACTCAATAGATTTTAAAAAAAGCCCATGTTTTATCCTGCAGCGATACAACTGGTGTATGTTTAGTGTTTAAAAATATTTCCTTTGTTTGTTTACTTACTTGTTCGGACAAAATAGCAGCATATATTTTGTGGATATTTTGATGTCTGTACTTGGTTGCATGTATCTTACAACAGTTATTTTTGCCCTATATTTTAAATGGCATTATGCATCAGAAGCTGGAAGCTGAGTTAGAGATGGTTACTAAGGCAGCAGTTTCCTTTAGCAGAGTCCCTACATCTTCAATGCACCTTAATTTACTCTTCTCTGCGAGAATATCCTTAAGGGGCCAAGGGCCAGATGTTTCTTTTTATTCCACGCTGTGCAGGGAAACACATCTGCTCTGCTATTATTTTTTACCTCAGCCCTACAGCCTGAACATTGCAGCTGCATCCTTACACCCGTGTTGTAGGATCAAACTAACAGCGTGTCGCTTTTTTCAGGCAAGGCATTGCCTTCGGTGTCCTTTTATTAGTATTTTTGTGTAGTAGCAAACATTTTGATTGTGCTTAAGTAACGAGAAGCACAAACATTTTCTAAAGAACAGGCGAAACTTGGAGCAAGCGGAGGAGGAGGAACAAAGTCCATCAGCAAGGCACCCCAAGACCTGTGGTGGCTTCCTTGTCTTTCCAAGAGAGGAATCAACAGGCAGCCACACTTTTCCATTTAGTAAACCATAGAGTTACCCAGGAGCTTTTCAGAAATCAGCCTTTTTCACTGCTACCTCTCTAGTTTGGAGGCTTTTAACATCATCTTCTGCAGATTTCTTGGGGACCATTTGTTGCTCCTAAAGGGTTCACTAAAGGAGACAAAGCTTGCTGTTGGGGAATTTCAGTTTGCTGTAGAAGACACCCTTTCTCCACTCGAAAGTTTTTAGGAGTCTACTGATTAGAAACAGTTAGAAACCACCTAGGTTACCTCATATGGAAAAAAACACCTTTAAACCTGTGACGGAAAGCATTATGATCCCAGACTCCATGTGAGGAGAGGAGGAGCAAGATAGGTAGCAACCACCTTCAGCAGCATTGGGGCAGGATCTTCTGGAGACCGCAACAGAAGGAAGTTCAGGCACCCTTGTCCTTTCCTTTAAAGAGGGGACTCCTAGGGGCTTTAAGTAGCTCAGGATTTTTTCTCCTTGCCTTTTTTATTCTAAAACTCTTCTTAAATCAAAACCCAGTCTTTTGCTGCAGAGAAAAAGCATAACCTACTGGCGAGTCTTTGTGCGGAGCCTACAGAAGACAAATGTTGAGAGCTCACCCCACTAATTGCTGCAGCTCTAGAAGAACCTAATTAATAAAGCAGTTCATGGATAAAAGCTGTTCCCCAAGTTGTGGCAACACCACTGAGAATACGAAGGATGGAAGAGGGAGGAAGGGAAGGCAAGAGGGCAAAAATAAGGAAGTGAACAGCAAGGTTAATGTTAACTTCTGCTCAGTAAGAAATGCAGTGCATAAAGTAAGCAGCCACTGCGAAAAAATTAAAAAAAGGTCTTGGTGAAGCTGTATGGTTTAGCTATGGGCAATGTAATCACGCTACCACATGATATCATGGTTTTAAACGTTTAGCATGCCACCCCAATGGGGTAAGCCACATGGGGCAGATCCTGGCTTGCTAGAATCTCGGTCAGCTGTGGAGCCACGAGCTGGCCGGAGGGACAGCCCAGCCTCCCCCATGGCCCCCCGGCTCTGGTCCCAGTGGCTGAACTGCCTGGCCACGCTACGCTGACAGTCTGCCACTGGGTTTTGGGGTCTCTGTCAGGAAATACATTGAATGGCTTTGCCCGGTGGCAGTGTGACCTGTTGGATGCAGCGTGAAGGGAGCCGGCGGGTGATGTCGGCTTTCACGCTGGCTTCCTCCCCGGCCTCGCCGGCACTGGGGTACGGCCTTGGCGCTTTCTGCCCAAAAGTCAATACTCACCAGCTTCCCAGAGCACTTGAGCTCTGCAGATGAAGAGCACTGAACAGCAGCTGGCTATTATTTTCAGGCTTCCAGCATGTTATTTGGTACCACATACAACGAGATAATTTTTTTTTTTTTAAGTAACCACTGCGACAGTGTTCTTTTAAGAAAAAAAAGAGTGTTGTTATTAAGAACTTGGCTTTGCTTTAACAGCAATGTTTGAAATATTTTTCTGTGTTGTTCTACTTAATTTATTGAGTCCGGGAGCTGGGTTCCCCCTCCCCTCTCTTTTCTTCTCGACAGCAGCAAGGACAAAATTTTTAAAAAGCAGTGAAATAAAATATTTCAGACACAACCCCCACACTAACCAGTGTTCAATATTTTATCTTTCTTTACTTTTTTTTTTTTCATCTGTGTGCAATCAGCCTTGAAAATTTCCTTTGCCTTCAATTCTTTTACCTTTGATGGTATTCAGATTGCAGGCTCTGCCTTGGCCCCTCATACTATACAGTCTTCTATTTATATTATTAAAATGCAGCACTTGCTTTTTCATTTTGCTCTGTTTACAGGGTATTGCTTTTATTGATTAATGTCTCAGACTCAAGTAAAATGCTAATCACACAGGGAAAAAATTGTAAAAAACTCAATATGCTGATCTGTGGTGCTTGGCATTGGAAGTAGCTCAGTAACTTAGCTCTGATTTAAGCTTCAAATTGGAAGCAGCTCCACCCCATGAATGCGGTGGCTGAAAACCTGGACCTCTTTGGCCAAGGTGCACAACATGTTCCCATTTGTGCTCTCACCATAGGGCATGTGAGTCCCAGAGAAGAAAGACTAGAAAATTTGTATGTTTAGCTTAATTTGCCTAGAACTATGTCTTTCAGACTCATTTATATTTATCTATTTTCTGCCAAAATGGTGGCTCCCATATACTCCCTCCTTAGGACAAGCCTGACATACATGTGTGTGTTCTGGCAGCCGTGACAATAAATAGAAAGCTGGCTTGGAAAAACAAATCAAACCCAGAAATACAAACCTAAAGAAACAGCAACACCTCTGCTCGTGCAACACCAGCAGGTGACTGGACTCTGCCACGTTGCTTCTGCAATGCCAGCCGCTGAGTGTGTAAGAAGGAGTGCGACAGGCTCAAGGTCTCTCAGCATCAAGAGCAAGACTGAATTTTGTTGCATCAAAGAGGAGGCAAGGTCTCCTTCGCTGCCCCAAGGAGAGCAGGCTTTTGACTATGATTTCTGTGAGGAGCTCTTCCACATGCCCTTCACCCCTTCCTAAGCAACAACACCAGCAGCAATACTATCTTTGGCACCCAAGCAAATCACAGGCAAAGAAAGTATAAATGCGAGCAAGAGCTGCCCCTTGCCCGCCGCCAGCTGGGGAAGCAGCAAGCACTACAGCCCCCATCTCACAAAGATGCGTTTCTGCACACACCTGTATTTTCCTCGCATGCAGCCCACGAGAAGCTGGTAAGACCGACTGTGTGCAAAGTGCTGATGTCTCAGTCTCTGCAGGTTCAGGACCCGTGTGATTGAGGCCCCAATTACGGTAAGCTCTCAAATGTATTTTAAATCTGTTCTTCTTCTCCTCAGTGTGTGCTTACACCAGGTGCTTAACTAGGAATAAATGCTTAAATTATATTCACTTCAGTGGGATATAAGCAAGAGCTTCAACTCAAATATGGGTGCACGTCCTAACTGAAACAGTGATGCTTTCCTGGAGCAGGACGTAAACTGTGACCCACATAAACAGCGCCCCACATTTAATCATCAAAAATCCTTCTTGGTGGTGCCGTGTGATTGTGAGTGGGTTTTCTCTGCTTGAAATCTTTATATGTAATCTATATATCCTGTAGAAACAAAGCTAAGATGACTTTAGAAAGTGTTCAGAGACTGGAAGAGGTTAATTGATGCTTTTATTTTTTTCCAAACCAGAAAGCCTTCTTTTTTTAAAAAGCTATTTTATGCTTTTCCCATTATACTCTCTTTTTTCCCCCCTTTTCCTCTTATTAATAAGGTCTGGCCCTCTTTAACATGCAGCAAGAGCCTAATGAGCCATGCAGGCTTCTGTAATTTCTTCACTGTTGAAAATGCCTAACTAATCTATGCCATTTATACTAATAAGAGGTGCATCAGCCGATATTGGGTGCAACGAAAACATTTTAAATATACTTTATTGAATTGCAGGTAGCAATTTCTCACAAACAGCAAGTTTACTCTGATGTGGAAATATATGCCCTGCAAGTATCACAGAGCTGTGTGTATTGCACAGTACCCAGCTGAAAAAAAAAAATCTGATGCCCAATGATATATTAGCTTTATATTTTATGTAAACATGTCAAAGAGATACTGCAGGAAAATCATATCCTCCAGTTTTTATGTAACTGTGCGCTATGTTTACAGTTTACATTAACAATGAAGTGCTGACCTAAAATATGATGTCACATTTTATACTAAGTGGACATTAATTAATGCTAAATTGCAGGAGAACTCGTCAGGAGTTTATGCTTTACATATGTATGCATACCACAACAATTCAGCATGATTAATGATGTTCCAGTGAATAGCCAGGATTTACATGTGGAAAAACAGGGGGAAGGGGAAATGCATTCCTTAGAATTATTTTTCCCCTGTTCTCAATTGTGAGCTTTATATGTGCATTTCTCCACTATCTCATCAGTGGCACTTAAGTCTGATAGAGCTCCACTAATTCCAGTTGCAGAAGTGCTGCTGTAGCTACGATAGATGAAGGATATAAGTGAGGCAAGGTTCACTGGGAGGGGCGGTATCTCTTTTTAGAGCAGCAGATGCAGCTGGAAAAAGCGGACAAGCTTTTGGGCACGCAATCTTTTTCTCAGGTTTGAAGCAAAGACTGCAAATGGCTTTCCATGTCAGGCCTGAAGAAAGGCTCTGTGCCTGAAACTTTTTCCAGTTAAATCAGTCAATCTAATAAAAACCACTCCCTTTCCTTTCAAATCTCTCTTTATACACGTATTTTAGAAGGGTGGAAAGTATTATCATCTCTGCTTCAAAGATGCTGAAAAAGAGAAGCTGGGTTGGGCTGGGCTGAAACCCAGACGTGCTGGCTGCCCCGGTGAGAGGAGCCCAGCTTCCTTCCTCTGCCTGCTCTGCTGCCTGCTACGTGAAGACAAAAACATCCAAGAGAGGGGACCGCAATGATTCACATTTCTGAAGATGTGCTCCAGGCACATAGTTACCCTGTGGTTTTGGAAATACAAATTCATACCTCCAATTTAATAGGAAATGCAAGCACACACTGTGGTATCCTATTTAAGTGTCCTCCTATCTGCCAAGTGTGGGAAATAGAGCTGGCGACTCCCCAGAGGCTGCAAACTCACTCTTTTCGAGAAAGAAGGAATAAAGGAGGGGCATAGCAGGCCTGGGAGAACGGATATGGCACAAAAATCCCTGAACCGCCCAGCCCCGGAGTACGGAGAGGTGGTGTGTGGCCAGTGGCCCTTTGCAGCATATGGATCAGGTGGTCCAGCTGCGGGGGTGCCATAAGGTGGTCTTCAGCTAGATTTAGAAACTAAGTGGGAGATTTTCACATCTGAGCAGGGTGTGACCTGTTAATGATGCTGGTGTCAAGGTGTTCCCCCCATTTTAGCAAGCCCTGTCTATTGGCCTCCAAGTTTCTTTGTTTGCCAACATGTCTACCTCTAAGAGAGGTGTGAAGAGGCATCCCAACACCAATGTCAAGGATATGTCACAAGGCACATCTCCTGAGCTGAGCTGCAAGGAGAGCTTTGACTGACTGGGAGGTGAGGAGGCTTGGTGAGGTCCCTCATGACCGTGACAGAAGTGAAGAAAAATCATCATTACATTGAATAAGGGCCCTGGCATCTCCAGGCCAGGTTTCCTTTCCAACAGCTCCTGCAGTTTTACTGGAAGCTGTGTGAAGCACTGTAGTGGTCGGCTGCTGAAATGGCTTTCTGAGCACTAGTGAAGCGGTGTCACTCGAAGCACAAGTGTAGGTGTCCTTCAGGAATATCCTTCCACCTCGGGTGGGAGCCCCGTGGATGTTCTCGATTTCCACCCACGGGACAAGACCTCGGTCAGATCTCGTCCTTCCTTCAGAGAGGTCCTGGGGAAGGGAACTCCAAGAACTTGTTATGCAGTGGGAAAAGAAAAGGCTTATTTCTATCCTTTGTAATCATAGGGTCTTTTTACAAAATCAGGCCCACTCATGTTTGTAATTTATGGAGAAGTGTTAGCAACAGCACCTTTTTCAGCTTTTTTGTTGTTCTGTGAACATGCCCTCCTCTTGTGCTCATTTTCTCTATAAGGTAACCATCATAAGCACGGCAAGCATCTTCCTTTGGAAAACTCTAGGTGCACTTTTTATTTCTAATTAAATATTTTAATTAAATATTTTAATTACATATTTTTT
>NW_009232311.1:0-1949 GCF_000690835.1 Fulmarus glacialis
CCGGGCGTGCCCCGAGCCCTGCGCCTGCGTGGACAAGTACGCCCACCAGTTCGCCGACTGCGCCTACAAGGATCTTCAAGTGGTGCCCACGGGATTGCCCTCCAACGTGACCACCCTCAGCCTCTCGGCCAACAAGATCACCTCGCTGCAGCGACGTTCCTTTGTGGAGGTGACCCAGGTCACCTCCCTCTGGTTGGCACACAACGAGATCCGCTCCATCGAGCCCGGTACCTTCGCCATCCTGGTGCAGCTGAAAAACCTCGACATCAGCCACAATCAGATTGTGGACTTCCCCTGGCAGGACCTCTACAACCTCAGCGCTCTCCAGCTGCTCAAGATGAACAATAACCACATGGCTCTGGTGCCTCAGGGGGCTTTCCACACGCTGAAGGACCTCCGGTCCCTACGCATCAACAACAACAAGTTCACCACCCTTGCAGAGGGTATCTTTGACTCGCTTAGTTCCCTCTCCCACCTGCAGATCTACAACAACCCCTTTGAGTGCTCCTGCAAGCTCCAGTGGTTGAAGAAGTGGATGGACAGCACGCTCATCTCCATCCCCGAGAAGGACTCCATCACTTGTGCCCTCCCGGAGCAGCTCCGAGGAGTGCCGGTGGGGAAGATCCCAGACGTGCAGTGCACCTCGCCTACCGTGCAGCTCACCTATTACCCCAACCTGGACACCACGGAGCTCTTTGACGGCTTCACCCTGACGCTGCACTGTGCCGTGACGGGCACCCCGCCGCCCGAAGTGAGCTGGAAGATCCGCACCTCCAGCCAAACCCTGGAGCTCAATGGGAACCCGAAGGAGAGCGCTGGGAAGGACCTCCCCAAACAGGACCCCGAGCGCTTCTTGGTCTTCAAGAATGGCACGTTGGTGATTCCCCACCTGAGCAAGCGGGAAGAAGGCACCTACACCTGCCTGGCCACCAACGAAATAGGGAGCAACCAGACCTCGGTCAACGTGGCTGTGGCGGGCACTCAGAAATACCCACTGCAGCCCGGGAGGGACCCACTGGGGGGCAAAGCACAGCCAGGTGACAAGAAGCCTGGGGCCAAGGGAGCAAAGAACAGTGTGCTCATGCCAGATGAGAGGAACAAACCTCTCGGTCCCACCCGGCAGAGCCAACCATCCTCAGCAGCTGGGACAGAGTCCACAGGAGATGGGCAAGTCCCTTTCCAGCTTCCACCCTTTGAGAAGAAGTGTGGCTCCGCACAAACCAGCAAATACATTTCCAACCACGCCTTCAACCAGAGCGGCGATTTCAAGCAGCACACGTTCGACCTGGGGGTGATCGCCTTAGATGTGTCGGAGCGCGATGCCCGGGTGCAGCTCACACCCACCTACATGCAGCCTGAGAAGGTCCACCTCAGGATGCTTTACCTGTGCCAGGAGAGCAGCCAGGGCCACGCCTTAGTCCAGTGGTCCAAGATCGAGGAAGGGGTGAACTCATACTGGTTCCAGGGCTTGAACCCCGGCACCAACTACTCCGTGTGTCTCACCTACCTGGGGGAGGACTGCCAGGTACAAGTGGTCTTCACCACCAAAAAAGAGATCCCCTCGCTCATCATCATCGTGGTCGTGAGCATCTTCTTGCTGGTGCTGGCCACCTTACCCCTGATGGGGGCCACGTGGTGCCACCTCCTCTCCAAGTACCAAGGGAAGACCTACAAGCTCATCATGAAGGCCCAGAACCCGGACCAGATGGAGAAGCACATGGCTGCCGACTTCGACCCCCGCGCCTCCTACCTGGAGTCCGAGAAGAACTACAATCCCAGCGAGGTGGGGGAAGCGGACGTGGAGGAAGAAGACGAGGAGGAGGAGGATGACGACGAAGGAGGCAGGCGGAGGAGGAGGAGAGAAGCTGAAGGGGCTCCGGAGCTGGAGCGAGAGGAGAGCGTGGCAGCCAGCTCCATGGTGGAGTCGCAATCCAAAGCCAACGGCGAGG
>NW_009232312.1:0-8609 GCF_000690835.1 Fulmarus glacialis
TCTCACCCTTCCGATTCTCTCCCCGCCCTACCGGTGGGGGGAGTGAGCGAGCGGCTCTGTGATATTTGGCTGCCTGCCAGGTTAAACCACGACAATTGGAAACATGTACAATACAGATGCAGATTTATCACCAAAAATAAAAAAATATTCCTGCCACTAAACAATACTTTTTTTAACAGAGGGGACCTTTTGCCAATTGTAGCAATGACACCAAGAATGCCATTTAGATGTAGAAAATCTTGTAAAATAATAATAGCTCCACAAATAGGTTTCCACAAAGAACACGTCACTGAGATTATGTCAAGAAGAAAATAAACAATTCATGAGGGAAAATTGTTTGCCAGAGGAAAATTAGAATGCGAAACTCTCTATTCCATGTCTGTGTAATAAGGACTCACAATTTGTAATGATCAGAAGGAAAATATTATGATGGTTTAACAACATTACAGAAATGTAAATGGGAAAGAAACCAACAAAGCAACCCAACTCCCCAAACCCAAAGAAAATGACAAGACAGCAAGAAAAACAAGAAAAACAAACTGAAATGAAAACAAATGTGAACTTACTCTTAGAAGCCTCTAAATGTAATTTACGGTGGTTACTAGGAAATTACATATTGGTTATTTAGCATTCTTATTTTCCTACAACTAAAACACTGGGAGCATAGTAAATGCACAAACATATATTAAAACCTAATAAAACCTCCACTTTGCTTCTCCAGTGTTAAGTAATTATCAGAGAAAAAAAAGCTGTAATGATAAATAATATGACCTTTTGGGGGAAGAAGTGATGGGAAGGAAAAATTACAAGAAAAAAAAAAAGGAAACACATGGAGCCTAATCCTTACATTCCTTTTCTCATGTCTAGATTGCACTTACTTTCTGAGGACATGCACTGAATATTGAAAGAAGCTGCTACCACTTTGAATTGCATCTGTAAGAACCAGGAATAATTAAATTGCCCAAGCCTTTCTGAACACTGAATCTACAGTCTTCCTCCCAAAAGAAACTACTGAAGAGCTGTAAATACAGATGGGGAAGAATCAGTACCAGAATTCTACCCAACTAAAATGCAGCTAAAAACTTTGACATAATTCAATGCATGGCCGTGTTTTATGGCTGTATATTTTCGCACCTTTACATAGAAGCTGGCTAAGGTGAGCTGTTGCTCTGTTCCTCATGATTGCCCTACTGCACGGCCAGAGGCTGGAAGAAGTTAGGACGTTTCATGATTATGGATTATATCTTTAACTCCTTCAACAAAAAGAAACCCGTAAGTCTGTGGAACACTGCTACTGAGTATATCAAAGCCCTAAGGGGCAGAAACAACCACGTCAGTGAAAAAGACTGTGAAGTTATTATAAGATACAGAAGAGAATTCTAGATGTCAGCTTTTAGATTTACTGAATGCATTCTCCACATATTCCTGATCCCACTGTTAAAAAGCAGGTTTTGAAATTGTTATAGAATTTATAAATTTATTTTGTAAATGTTATAGTCTCTAGGAATTTTGTAATGGGAAATAATTTCCATCATAAAGCTATCAAATCTAATCTGTCAGGCTGGTATTTTTTACACTCCTTAATGAGGCAAAGAGTGAATTAGCATGAAGTCTACACAGTACTTACTCACTGACCTTCATTTTTATAAACCTCTTGTCATCCTGGAGAAAACGTTGTGCTTCTGGAGGTTTATGTTGCATTTTTGAGAACACTTAACTTGTAAGGTAAAACATGCAAATAATATACTTCTTTGATATCCTAGTGTGCTAAGACGTTAACGATTAAAGGCTATCAGAAACTACCTTATGTTAAGAGACTTGAGCAAGGTTTTGTGTAGTTGAAGACTCTGGGTGAAAAGACTTTTTTTTTGCATGTAGGCTGAAGGTCTCATATTGAATTATGCAAGCATGGATACAACACAAAGCAAATGAGCATCTCTTCAGGAAGAACACATCTCAAATGCAGAAGTGTTTTGTTTTGTTCTGTTGCTTTTTAAAACATAATACAGAAATAATAAGCAAAAGAAGAGAATCCCAACTTTCTAGCCATTAAGAGACACTATCTCTTCATGTCTCTTTATAGGATGTATGCTGTAGAAATGGTGAATTTGATGGCAAAAAGTCAATTGAAATGAAAAGTCAATATATTCTGAAATGTTATTGAAACATGGGTCTCCGATGCACCTTAATGAGTTAGCTGGAAGTTTTGTCTGCTGAACTTTTGAATTTCAGTTTCCATCATGGGAACTTTAATTGTTGTTAAAGATTCTAAACTGCATTTTATATCTCAATATTTTTTTGGATGAGGTCTCTGACTATTTGACTTAGCTGGAATTCAAATGTTTGTGTACAAGTCCCCTTCTAGGAAAAATAAGCCATGAATTATATGGCACCCAAAGTGGGGTTTTATAAGCTGTGTACCATATTTGTTAAATGAAAAGACAACATGTGATGGTAACAAAGGTTGCAGAGATGCACCATGTACATTTGGGATAACAACAAATTTAATGTTGGAAATTGTATAAAATAATTAGCCAAATAGAAAAGAAGCAAGGGGAAATCTGCTAACATATTCATAACTCTTTATCAATAACACCTGACATATTTAGAAACTGTAAGTGGTCAAATCTTTCAGATAAAAGCAGATACTACTTTCATCTGTGTATATAGCAGCACCATGCTCGGGCATTTTTATAAAGCACTTCTACAACTGTGGATTTTACATATGGACTGATTTCAATTTTGTCATGCCAGGTATCAGATAAAACCCAACTGAGCTTATAAAAGCTGACAGGATTGTAACCTGAATGATGTATTACTCTTAGAAAGATAGATAAATTATCGCATTTGATAAAGACTACATCTTTGCATAGAAGTAGTTTAAAGGAGTAAGCAAGAGATATGACTCTATTAAGAGAGTATTGAAAGGAAGTTCCTTCTTTACATCCTGCATGAGTAAGCCAGAAACAGGCATGTATGTGTAGACTCGTATAAGGGTGATAAATGGCCTTGTGAGGGGGCACAGGTGCTTGCAAATGGGATTCACAGCAGCTGGCCTTCTGGGGCCTCCTGTAGGCAAAGGAAAGCTGGAGAAGCATGAGTCTAAAACTCTCAATCTAGGGATTTGCAGGGATATGCCTTTGTGAAACTGGGATTCAGATTTGGGATTTGTTATCAAAATTAATATTATTGGGTGGTTTATTTAGTTTTGTTTTCCCTGTGTGTATGACAGACCTCTTAGAGTGGAATTCATCTCCTTCCACAGATGTTCAGGCTAGGTGCTCTCCCTGGCCTCCCTCCACTCTTACAAAGTGAGCCTTGGGGGACAGTTTTCCTCTGAATTTACCATTGTCCATTAAGGAACTTGCCAGTGAAAATTCAACAAGACCAGTATTTTTGTCTTATTGTAAACAACCACTTTACATTTTAAATTTTCTAACCTTTGTGACATAAATATTACTGCATAAACTTTGTAGTTTCCTGCAGGATGGTCTCTGAGGTTTTAATCCTGAATCCACTCTACCCATTATAGCCCAGAGCAGACTATGCTCTGCATTGTTGGGTTTGTTTGTCAGTGTCAGGGTGCTGAGGGCATGAATAGGCCTCACTGCCCCTGTCCACTCCCCAGGGCTCCCCCCACCCTGCCCATGTCCCAGGACCCCATTTCAGCCCGCCAGGGCCATGGTGCCACCGTAGCAGGTCTGGTCTCCAGCTCCCCACAGCTCTGACCAGCCATGGGCCCTGCCAAGCCAGGCCCACCCACAGACCTACATCCCAGCCCAGCTGTGGCCCATCCCCAGGGAAGTGCCCGATGCCTGGGGCTGTGAGGATGCAATCCTTCATCTATCAACATATACAAGCCTGTTAAGCACCATACATAACATATCTAAGAGTGGGTGGACAAGACAGGCAAGGTTCTTGGATTATGGCTAGCATGTAGATGCATAAACTACGTGTGAAGTATGATGTAGGTATCTGAGTGAAAACTCACATCTGGAGATGGAAGCTTGAGGAACCTAGAAACCTTTCCTTTTTTAAATGGTGGCAAATGAGCTGACTAGGGCTCGTATCTTCTTAAAATGCTAGCTGTATGTTCAGTGCTCAAAGAGACAGAATAACAAGGGCTATTTCACAGATTATCCAGTCAAAGAATTGTCCAGCAGCACCTTAACTTCAGCTCTAACAACAAATCCTCTGCTTTATTTTCACTGTTCATACCAAAGTACACATCTAAATATCTTGCTGCCGCTGAATTGAATACATCTATGTTAAATATGTACTGAA
This sequence comes from Fulmarus glacialis, assembly GCF_000690835.1. Lineage (NCBI taxonomy): Eukaryota > Metazoa > Chordata > Aves > Procellariiformes > Procellariidae > Fulmarus > Fulmarus glacialis. The sequence goes on from NW_009232312.1 coordinate 4,285, forward strand.
CAGCTAATATAAAAATGCTTACTTTGGACACTGGTCTGCTATCTAAAGCAAGTTGTTGAACTACTTCTCCAGTCTTAAAAAGAAGACTTTTTCTCTCTTTTTCAGAGAGAAAAAGTGAAGACATTGAATTTTTTCTCCCTGGATTCATTGACGCTGGATATAAGTTAAAATACTCTGTATTGCTTTCTGTCAGTAAATGGCTTCAGTTTCTTTCCTCCCAATTTCAGCTACATAACTGAAATACTTTTATTAGGAAGTTTTCTGCCTTTGACTACCTTATAATCACAGAAGAAAAATAAACATTTTAAGAGCAGCAGGAACTCAACCCACCCATGATATGAATCATCTGTGGGAAATGTCCGTTTCTAGCTCTTATTAAATGAAGTTTTTTAAGGTGACTGTGATATTTCAGTAGTTACCTCCATTGAATGTTAACGTTACCCATCAGCTGTCTTGCCTTCCTCTTAATCATATCAAAATGTGTTGTTCCATGAGTAACATAAACAGTAGCTAACACAGTGGAAGAAAAAAAGTAATTTTTAAAGAATTTTGTAGCTGGTTACCAAAACAGAATGAAAAGAGAAAAATAATTAATGTAGAAATTAATGAGAAAAACATTTCTGATGTAAGTAAAAGAATGAAACATAAATTAAAAAATTATTCCAGGACTGCATTTTCATAAGTAATATAAAACCAGCTTTAAGGTGGAAAAATAATTTAATGAAGCTGATTAAAATATTCAGGGTAATAATATACTTTGCAATGCATTAAAGATCTGCTTCTTGAAATAATTTCTGAATATTTTTATTAATTAGTTATTTCAGTTTACCTTTATCTTAGAATTTAAAGACAGAGGAAAAAGAAAGCAAGACATAGTATGTTGTAACTAATATTTGGAATGAAAGGGAGTCTTTTTTGATGGAAAAATAATGTGGATTCATTTTTTACTAGTAATCCTTTACTGAAAGTGAAAACAGGGCTGAAGAATATTGCTGAAGTTGCACTTTGATGGAAATTTTCTATGTCCACAATAGTCTAGGAGTATACATTATTTTTATACATGACTATAATTTCTTATTTTTTAATGAATTCAGATTAGAAAATTATTTTATTTTTAAAGGATTCATGTAATTTCCTGTCTTTAGAGTTAAACAATTGTTGTTTTAATACCTTATAATTGTAGAATTTAAGTAATATGTCATCCACTGTTGGTCAGATTTTATCTTGTCCATTATCAGTCATTTAGGATTATCTTATTTGTCCACTGTAGTGAGTGATAGCTGTGCTAGGGGAACTGTTGATAAACATTTTTAACGACTGACCTTTCTAAAGCTTTTCTCTGTAAGGTAGTGTTAGAAATATTTGCTCTTTATTCTTGCAGTTTTGACGACATTCATTTATAAAAGATTTGAAAAGAGAAAATAGTTGTTTTTTTTTTTTTATTTTCCAAGCAATTTAACCAGACAGATACAGCACCATTATTTTTCAAGAATTGCTTTTGAATTAGACAACTCCAAGTTTTGTTTTAGCCTTTGCCATATTCATCTTAACACGTAAATGTATAATCATTGTGTTCGTACATTGTAACTTATTCCAGTAATAATAATTAGTCATAGCTTTTACCTGCTTATAGTGTTTGTCTTTTAAATGTCAATGACAGAAACTGAAAATAATACTTTGTTTACACAACATAGCAGGGATCTGTCTATTAGTCTAGAAATTGGCATGTTTCTATTGCTTAATCATAATCTTGGCTTCTGACTTAGGCCGTATTGTCCTTAGACATTTCAGCCAGCTCTGATGTATAAGAGACTAGATAACAGTAGGTCGAAATTTGAGAAAATAGGAATGATCAACGCATTTGTTAAGGCTACTGACTGTTAATGCAATCCCACTACACTACAGACAAGACCAGTCTACAAGAAGGAGGAGAGAATCACAAATGGAAAGTTAGATGTATTTTTTACAAGCTGTTTGATAATAGCTTGAATACACCTGAAAATGCCCCCCTGAAGCTCCAATTTTTTAATTGTCTTTGACCAGCTGAATGGCTGCATGAATGAATCTTTGTAATACCTGGAATCTATGAGTGTGGTTTATTATGTTTTTGTAGACACCATGAAACCAAACATGTTTGACAGGATGCCAACACTGATGGTATAAGTCTACCAACCAGGTACCTCCAAGTGAGCTACCTTCTAGGTTTGGCAGCCAGAGCACACCATGGCTTTAAACAGAACAGCTCAAAGCTGAGGGAGACCATAGAACAGCTCAAAGCTGAGGAACACCAAGTGGTCTAGTGAAATGTTTCTTTAGGAATAAGGGAGTCTTTCTTTCTTATCCTTAAATATTCCATCCATTTTTCTTCCAAGTAGAAATTGACATGCTAATAACACTATTCTCTTAAATATTTGAGCAATGCTCAAGATACTAATGCTATACTGGTATTGACCATTTGATACTTAGAGAGAGAAAGATGGCTAATGACCAGAGAGACGAGACAATACAATGTAGAGAAGGAGTGGCTTAAAGGCAAAACTGTAGTGAACTGAGGAGATTAAAGAAGTAAAGGGAGGAGAAGAATATACCATGGGCGAAAAGAAGAAAGTGCAGAGCAAAGAAGTGATCTAAATCTGAAAGAGAAAGAATGAAAGAGAAAGTGGTAATTCTTTTTAAATGATGAAGTAAAGCATCTTTTTAAAAAAGATAAGTTTTTTGTATTGTGCAAGTTCATCTCATTAGGACTTAACTTTTATAACAATATTCTGTTTAATTCAAATATGCCAGATGCTGTAACACTGTTCCTTAAAAAAGCTATCTGATGGGGCAGGTAGAGTGTCCGTGTGTGTGTGGTGTTTATTATCGATATAGCCCCTTCACCTCCTAGACAGTGAAGAATCACTGTGTTTATTGGGACTCTGGAAACATACCTAGAGTCAGCAAATTCATACCCAAGTTAAAATGAAGTAGAATTCTGTTAAAATTACAAAGGGTTTTAAGTGCACACTTGATAAAATCTTATTTAGGATGTGGTAAATTAACCTCTTTTTTACTTTACTTCATAATATTCTACCTAAATCATATTTAGTATTCAAATGAAAGAGACTGCATTTAAAGAGTTAGGTATACAGTGCCCTCCTTGCCAAGGTGACATATGCCATAATATCCAGTAAGTGATCTTTTTCCAGAGCACATATGTTGGGTACATATGGATACCAGTAACCTGCAAGATGCCATTAAAAATATTTTTGAGGACTTTACCCTACATATTTATAAACACTGAGGACTCTGAAGCTAAAAATTAGCTGCAGCATTAAGTGTAATAATAATAATAATAAAAATAACGACAACAATAATAACCAGCTTTTCACATGTTTCCAAATCCCAATTTAATTTTCTTGTCTTAATCTTGTATGGCATTATGAAATTGCACTTTTTCATCATGTTTACACCTGCCATCCCTAATGCATTACCAGGTGTGAGATTTATGACTGGAGCACATGAGACCTGCCACAGTTAATCACATTTGTAACCTTTCAGATACACTGCAGAATTTTTCTTGCTGTGAAACATGTTTTACCTTTTAATCTCTGCTGAGCATAGTTCTAACACAATACTGTAATTTTTTCTTATGTATTTCAAGTTCAGTCATCAAATAATATCTTAATTATTATTCTTTTTTCACATTTTTCTATCAAAGAACTATGTGTATTTCAAGGAAATACTGAAGTAGTCAGTGAGAAATAAACATGTATTAACCTTTTCTGGAATGAAAGATACATGTAAATAGATGTGAATGAGGTGGTACTCTTGCTGTCATGCATAATAATACTCACAGATAATTTATATCATATTTTTAGAATAAGAATTAGTTCAGAAGTTTGGGCTTAGTGATTTGCAACTTTGGGTGAAATCTCAAAATATCACTTGAGAGTATTCTACAAATGACAGAGTCAAGTTAACTCAATGGGATTGTACATATGATTGAAGCTATTCATGTGCTTGTATATGTCATTGAATCTAGGTAGAAACTATGTATGTTTTTTGAAAAATCAGATTAAATATTTTTTACTTCTAGAACTGTGCTAAAAGTCTCTGTGGAACAGATATATCTATTTGTTGATTTTTTTTTTTTTTTTTAATTGCATATTTAGGAAAGTGTCGTGGTTTAACCTGGCAGGCAGCCAAATATCATGCAGCCGCTTGCTCACTCCCCCCACCAGTGGGGCGGGGAGAGAATCGGAAGGGTGAGAGTGAGAAAAACTCGTGGATGAGATAAAGAAGTTTTTTATTAAAAAGTTTAATAAAACAGAAAAGGGAGAATA
>NW_009232313.1:0-7137 GCF_000690835.1 Fulmarus glacialis
GGGGGAGGGGGGAGGGGAAATAATTTTTTTTAAAGAAATTGCCTGTTCTCTCCATAAATAAAATCTCCTTTGTGTGCATGTGTGCACAAACCTCCCATCTGTCAAATCCAGTCATGACAAAAATAAAGATTTTTTTTTACTTTTTAAAATAAGAACTAAAGTTCTACATGCACTGATGTAGACAGCTGTGTGTGTGCCTTATACCTATAGCTGCCACTGAGGGGACTATGAAAACAGAGAGCAAAGAGTGCAGGAAGCACGTAAAATCATGCTACACGTATGCATACATACAGCGGTGTATGAAAGGTAATCTTTTCCCTCATTTCACAGTGCTATGTCCTTCTCTCTTATACATTTTTGATTAAGTTCTCCAGAGCAGCCACTGCCTTCAGCTGATATCTTTATGTTAGTGAACACATTCTCAGAGCTTAATAAGTAGTCAGGGATGTTGTGCGGATTTGTGGCTCACAGTGAGAGGGCAGCTCAGCAGGGAAGTGTGTAGATGTGAAAAAGCTGTTCAGACACAGAAAAGGCTGTGAGCTGGGGATGTGTGAAGGGGTTGCATTCTTAGTTTAGATTTGGGGTATGCAACACTGAAGAAAACATCAAAGATTTCTTCACGTGCTGAGAAATGCCAAAATGTTGAAATGGAGAATGAATGGCCCAGGAATAGGAGGAAGATAATGACTTTTTACTGGAGTATTTCTAAAACTGTAAATGTTGTGCCAAAGTGCTAAACAAAATTCAGATTTTTGGGAAGTCTTTTTCCACGTTATTGCAGCATGGACCCCAGCAGTGGAAACACAGGCTTTTTGTGAGCTTCCTAGTTGAGTGAGAAGGATAGATACAATCCTCTAAAAAAGGTAAACAGAATACTTCTCCTGTCCATTTCCATCTTTTCAGTGGAGAAATGCCCCCATCTCACCTGTCTTTTTAGGACAGTACACAAAAAGTCTTGCTCCTGGGAAGCAACAGCAACACTACTGCAACAGACCTGTACCATTAGATGAGCTTGTCTCCCAGAAACACAAAGCCAGAGCAGATTCAGACTGCATCTGTATTGATCCTGAAGGCATCAGTCAGCCTTTACATGCACCAGCCTTCCTAATGGAAAACTAGTGAGAAACATAGATGAAGCAAAACACATTTTGTTCCACTGTCGTCTTTCAGACAAGGAAGAAAGACTGGAACAGAGCAGAAAAGAAATACGTTTGAAGAAGAAAATTGGAACCAGCTGCAAAGATGTAAAACATTCTTTTTTCATGTTTTTGCCCTATTCAGACTTGAACACTGTCATTCAGTTTGGCAGGTCTACACAAATAAAACCAGAATATTTCTTTTTACCCCTCGTACCTTAATTTTATCTAAGACCCTTTTTGTCCACCAAAAAAAAAAAAAAATCAAAAAGCCCTCCCAGCCAGAATTGGTCACCCTGGGATTTAATGTGTTCTATTACTTAATTATGGTATCATGATAAATCCAGGAAATGCAGCCATAATCAGGAATTGGCACTGTGAAATCAGAGATCTCATCACAATCTCTCAGCTACGCTCTCCTCTGCACCTGTAGAAACTGGATGTGGTTTCCAGTGCAGGCTTTTATGATTACAGGGTGGGGAGAAAGCACAACAATTGCAGAAAGAAACTCCAGAGTGGCTTTTGTAGCACTTCAGGACGCAGGAATCTCTGCAATTCACTCCTGATATCATTGTCTAATGCTGCCTCAAATCCTCTTAGTCTCCAGCCCTCAGGACTGAAGATGTAGAGAGATAGTCACTGTAGAAATACCAAGAATAGACATGTGGATGGCTAAACAGATGTTTAAAGAGTTCTTCTCTGTTAGGTTTTGTTTCAGTAGTTTTTCTGGTTTGTTACTGGTCCAGAAAGCAGGATAGGATTGGCGCTGTGAGAAGAGTAATTTAGGATGTTAAAGTTGCACAGTTCATTTGAAGACAAGCATGATGAATTTCACGAGATTTTTATAGTCAGTATGATGTGCATCCCTCAGCTAGGAGTAAATCTGTCCAGCTCCTTAGTGTTTTTTGCAGACGGCATGCCTTTTCCTTGGCTGATTCAAGAGACAACCTCGGTGCTTATAAACTCTCTACAATAACATAGGTTATTTTTCAGATTCCCTTAAAGCACATTACAGTATTCCAGCCATGCCTGCATTTTAGATTTGCTGTGTTCAGCAAGAGTTGCGATGGGGATTTCTGTGGAATATGACGGTTATGACAGTATTTGAGAAGGAGTTTGTAGGCAGATGTGAAATCAGCTTTTTCCATGTCAATTGTACTGTTGTTTTATATTTGAAGGATAAATATTCCTTTTGCTTTTACCATCAGGGGCTTTGAAGCGTATCATAAGGATACAATGTCCTGAAAGTGTCTAGTTGTTTCATTCTGAACTGGATGGTAAACACCCATTTTGCATTTAACACTGCCTGATAAGAAACCTGCAAAATATCTTTGTGTTCTTTCAGAAAAAATAAAAAAACAACAAACAAGCAGATTCTTACGGGATATAGACAGTCCTGATGTGTTGTAAGAAGGCCACAGGACAATGCCCTTTTTTCTGACACTTTTTTCCCCAGATAGGAACACAAGCCTGGGGTAAGTTGTTGTTCAGTGTTAGTGATGTTTGTTTTCAGCTCTGAGTATTTTTCTATTAGTTTGTCTAAGCGCATGACTCATTTTAGCTCTCTGTGCATTTAACTGCAAGCATGAGAATCTTGACCTAGACACATCTCTGTCCCTGCAACACATTAACAAGACCCATAACCACTGGTGTAGCTTTTACCTTTTTTTCAGTAGGGAGAGTGACAAGGGAGATGACACAAGGGAAGAGGGAGAAAAGGACAAAGGGCAGGAAAGAAAGTTTACAAATCTTGCTCATAATCTAAGGGTGATGTCAAAACAAAAGTCCAACGACTGGAGGGATCAAGAGCGTTTTCCATTTCACTCCAGCTCCAGCCGTCATCTACTCTGCCTCGGTGCTGTGACACGTGGGTCCACACTCCCCATGGCCATACATATGCAGAAATACCTCTTTCTGTAAGCATTGGTTGAGAGTGGGCATTGGCATCTGAAAAGAGTAAAATCCTTCTCTTTGGCACATAGTGTGTTGTGTTTCTTCCCATTAGATATTGTTCAAAAGTGTTTTCCTTTCACCCATCCATCTAATTCTGCTTCCCTTTTTTTCACCATTATTTTCATGATTATGATGGTCAGCACTATGAAACCTGGCAACAAGACTGTTCTTACCAGTGATTGCTAAACAGGAATATCCCTGGGACCCCTGGAAGAATTTGGGAACACAGGAGTCTCTTTACTGGGTGGGACTCACATTACAGCTAGTCTGGTGACCAGGAGAGATGATTCAGAGAAATGATAGCAAAAAAATACTTAGACAAGATATCCCCATAATATCTCAGGAAGACTGGCTTGTGTTCTCAAGCCTGAAGTTAAATAAACAGAGAGCTTGGCCTTACTTCAGAAAAGACGAAGTAAGAAACTTTGACGGCAGAGGATCGGAGATGAAATAATAAAAGCTCTGGCACTTCTTACCTGTTTTGTCTTGTCTGTCATCCTCCTTTTTTATAGAGTTTAATAGCACTGATTGGTTATTTTCCCCAAGACTGTGTCAGAAGCACATTTAAAATCTTGATATCTGTAACTGAGATTCATGCCCCAGTTTTGTGCCACATGCAGAAGAACTAACGATAATAATCTTGAGGTCATTCTTATTTAATATACTTGCCTTTAAAAATAATCATGTCTTCCTACCAGATTCATCACAACTTCATGTTACAGAAGATGAACATTAAGGCAAAATACTTCTCAGAACAGTGAGCAAAACAAGAATAACAGAATCACTGCTTATTTCTTGAATCACTCTCTCCTATTATCCTGATTTTAACTGCTTCTGCACTGACAGTTATTGATTCATGCAACTGAGTTCTGTATTTCTAAGTTTAACTTCTACATCATATTTTCCATTAATGCATCAAGTAGTTTTATCAGGAAACACTGAATATTTGTATCTATATTACAGACCATGGTTCTATTTGTTTTGCTAAAACTTGTATTTCTTTTGTAAACACATTGATTCCATTTGGGTTTTGATGACAAAGTTTTAAAAAAAACCTTCAAAAAACAGGCTCATATTAAAGCTAGGTATAAAAGGTCTTGCGCTTTTTATCCTTTGGTAGAAAGCACTGCTGATACTCGAAAGACATTCAGTGCCCTTATCTGACCTGGATGCTGGAAACTCTGTGCTTTGGCTCCAGATTTTACTTTCTCCAGTCTGTCATTTTCTCCAGACTCTTACTATCTGTGATATGAAATGCAGTGCACTGATAGATATTGACAGGTCCTGATTAAAATTCATTTCACATCGTCTGCTATTACTTCAAAGGAATAAAGGTCTTTTTTTGAGTCCTAAGAACTGAAAACCTGAGTTTTCTTTGAGGTGCGGAGCATGAAAACTATGCCTTTGTTTGATAAGCAACATTTGATGATTCCTCTCTTTTCAACTCAACAACTGGCCGCTATCGAGAATCTGCAAAAACTGGGTTTTGGTTTTGTCACCTCCAGGTGCTGCTGTCAGTTAACAAACACATTTGGCAAGCAGTGCTTATCCTTACCAATTTCCTAAGGCAAAAGAAAAAAAAAGGTACTGCAGCTTGAGGCACAGAATTTGTTTTCAGGCTAGCTCAGTATCTTTTGTCTCAAGGGAAGCTGCTTCATTTCAGTGCAATTTTCTTCTGTTCAAGGCCATTTACTACCTGGTAGTTAAAACCTGTTCCCCCTTCACTCTGCTCTCCAATTCCATGTAAACTTCCAATAACTTTCACCTCCTTTCCTTGGTTCTGAACAAGTCTAAGACAATTTTGTGTTACAGGCACATGGCACCTAAATGAAAATGGAAGATTAGTAAAAAAGCTTGTCATTTGAAACTGAACGGAGCCAAGTAAATCCAAATAGAACACTTTGCTTTCATTCATTTCATGATCTCAAACAGTTTTGACTGATTTCCAAGCACCAATTCACAACCAAATATTTCAACAATGAATCCTTGTATGTATCTGAGCTCCTAAATAATGGAATGATGATTTTCCAGTGGCAAGAAGCAAGCATGGTTCCAGACAATGTTAATGGGAAGCAAAACTGCACCACACAAATGGAAATCACACCGTGTTTTATGCTGGTGCTTAGTTGCTTAGTCAGGTACATATTTGAAGGGTATGTTTGATTGCTTTTCAACCTGAGAAAGTTACTTAAGATCTTTCCTCCAGCTGTCCAGGCTGGAGAAGAGAAAAACTAACTTACCTGAAATGGCTCCTGTCTGTAGCCACATCTAGTGGCTTTAGTCACCAGGGACATATGCAAAATAAGACTGTAGATCCTCAGGTCTTGTCTCTTCCTTTGACTAGCTCTCTTCTGATTTCTCGGCACTCTATTACTGATTGCCAACATCTAGCACACATGTGCCTGACAGCCAAGAAAAGAAAGCCCTTTTTAAAAGAGATAGTGTGTTCAGAAGAGATGCGAGTCCTATATTTTCGAGGTTTGCCAAGGAAATTTAACATGTTACTAAAACATCACACTGTCCATTGGTTGATTTAATGAACGTATTTCTTTGGCCTGACTCTAAGCACTCTGCAAACTCGTTGAAAATCTGAGCAATAAAACATTGGCTTAGTAGTTCAGACCTGCTTTTAGCAAAAAGTCCTCCACACTGCCAGTCTTCCCTGGCACTCGGCCAATAAAGGCAACTGTTGTTGGCATAATAGCTCACATGGTACAAACAGACCTTCCACTATGATCCTCCCAGTCACTATTTAGATGGTCTGTGAAGTCTGCTTGCTGCAGGCTTTCACCAGTAAAAATGGTGCCTCCTGTTTCCACAGGACCAGTGAAGTCCCAGGTCCCAGAAAGTGCTATGTTTCCCATTAAGAGCAATTAGCTTCAGTCTGCATCAATCATTAGCCTGTGTCAGTTCCTAATTGCTTATTGCCAGCTGGCACATGAGCACTGGCAATATTGTAGGGCAGCAAAGAAAGCCAGTCCTAGCTGAACTCAGCAGTAAGGAATATTAGGAAAGTAGGTATTTAAGCTACCCAGAAGGGTAGCTTAAATGGACGGGACTACATTTAATAAGAAGTTGAGGGCAGGAAGCACAAGTAACCCTGGTATAGGTGAATGAGTTTAGGAAAAATTGAAGAACATCCAAGTTGTGTAGTGCAGAGGTAACTCAGTCTTATGCACAAAGCTCAGGTAAGATTAACAGCAGATATAGTGAATGAAGAGAAACCTGTTTTTTGAAGTACATCCTTTGTAGTTGGTCTTCCATGTAACCTTCTGTGACACTACAGGAAACCGTAAAACAACTTTGTCTTTGAATGGTTTGATCTGAGAAGAGCACATGCTCTATCCGTGAGACTCAGCAGGACAGATAAACAGCTGGATGGGCAAAATCCAGGACTTTAACAAAGGGATATCCCAATGCATACACAACACTAACAAGATTAGTATGAAAAGAAGAGGAAGAACAGAAAGATGAGGGGACCAGTATGCCAGATACACACCTTTTATTGCTGCATGTGGGAGTTGTGTGTTTTGCTGCAGTGGAGACTGGGCAGTGGACACTTATCCACTCTGCCAGACTTAACAGAGTTGGATACAACCTCCCATTAGGAGTAATTGCCTTTATTTACTACTCACCTACCTGTCCTCCTTCCTTCTCAACAAATGCAGGGGACCATATGTCCTTGTTGCTCTAACCTGATTTCATTTCCTCAGTATTTCACTAGGTTTGATATCTGTTAATGCATCTTCCTCTGCTCTTTTTTACAGAGCATCATTCTACAGATGCTCTGTAAAGCATCTTCCTACAGCTTTCTCAGGTGGAGTGGAAGTGCTGAGCTCAGTACGGGCATCACCTTGCTGACTCATTCTGCCCAAATCTACCTGAACATAGTAGGCAAACAAGGGAAAATAACAAAGAAATAAGTTTGTCGCTAAGAATTATTCATAGGAAGCTGTTTTCCATCCTGTGGGACACTAACTTGTTTCACATCAGAATAAAACCAGTATCTTTCAGAAGTATATGTATATTATTTATTTATAAATATATT
>NW_009232314.1:0-26180 GCF_000690835.1 Fulmarus glacialis
GGGGGGAAGGCAAATTACTGCAAACGGGCACCTCCGTGCCTGAAACGTTTTTTGTCTTTTCTGACTCTCCGCTAGATGACAGCAGCGAAACCAAGCTGGAACAGCCAGTAACGGGCTTGTGGAGAAAACGGTTTTATCCCTGCTGCTAAACCCTCGGAGAGCAATGCAGTTAAGAAACTCGCATTATTGGCTGTTTTCCTGGAAATTACAGAGCCCTTTTGCTTTTAGGCTTCCCGCCTACAGGCCTCAATAATTTACAAAAATATATCTCCACATTGTATGCAATGCACTTAAAGCAAATGTACTTGGTCTGGAAAAAACAGTTAAGTATTGTTGCTTTAATGTGAATAATTACTTCATAATGTCAGCTATTAGTCTTGTAAAATGCTCCCAAGTTCTTACTTTCATAAGCTGAATGGACCTGATCTTTCAGACGAGAACACCCACTGCAGCAAGCCAGGAGACTTGAGTTCCCCTGTGTTTACAGCAATGTTCAATTTTGTAATGGGGATACTAATTTTATGCCAATGCATTAAAATGCTGCTAGACTTTTGCTGTTGGCTGCTCACCAGATTACAGCAGTAACCTGTTTTAGCTTGGGTCTTTGAACCAGTTAATGGTACAAGCTAGACTAGGGTCCAAGTAGTTATGACACAAACGAAATTCAAACATGGACCAGGTGAGGAAGGAAGGAGTTAAACACACTGATCTTACTGTCACACTTCACTGTACTTGAAGATGAATCCAACTTGACCTGAGTTAAAGCACTGCAAAGCTGCTGTAAGTAGGGCATGTGCTAGAATTCAGAGGTGGCAGTACACACCCTCTACCTTGGTCCTATTCCGGACCTATTCCAAAGCATTTTTTTGTGTGAAGAGGGGTAGATCTGGTATAACCCCAAATTTCCAGCTTTCGTGCATCTGTGAGATTCTCTTGTGTGAATGAAGGAGATCCCCATCTCAATAGTATTCATAGCCCCTTGTCCTAATATAGAGGTATAAAGCATTTGCAGCACTCGGAGTGTTTTTCAGAAAGGAAAGAAATAATTTAAGTTCTCTCTCTGTTCACTCACTTTTTATTTTGTCATTTTATCTCATGTTTTCATTCTCCTGAATTATTCTGAGGTGTATTAACTTAATTGTCTGAGTGCTCTTAACATTTAATTTTGGTCCTTTCATTTAGAAAGACCCTTTTTCACAGCATGGCTGTATAACTTTCATCTTTTTAAGGTGTATTCTAATTCCAGTTTATACTCTAGTACTCCACCAATTTTGCTCCAGGTTTTGACATGTCAGATTAAAGAAATACTGGCACTCCATCTTTTGGGGTGACAGAGATGCTACATGTTCAAAGAACATGACACAGGGATACAGGATGGAGAAGCCCTGTCTCAGGTCTCAGGGAATTCTTTTGATAGAAGCTCAGCAGTTTATTTTTTGGGGTTTTTTGTTTTTTTTTGTTTTTCTCTGAAAAAGCATAAGGAAACATTTATGCATTTAGGCTAGCTTTTTACTAAGTTCTGCATCATTGCAGCAATGCATTCAGTCACTAAGTAATGTGTAAATTTTTGTTTTAGAGTTCTTTGCGATATCTTGAATGCTGCTTTATCATATTTTTCTATATTCCAGTAACAGCTATCATAAAATACCGAACAGGATGGTAGGTGTTTATCAGAATGAATAGTCAGCTGGTTGTCTGTACATACTATATGTACCATACCACACATACTGACCCAAACAACTAGTCCAAAGAAGAAGGCACTAAGAAAAGTAGCATATTTATAGTTTTCTTTTTCAATTATACCCATGAGGAGACATTTTGCCGTGCTCAGAGTGTTTGTCTCTTTTCAGGATCAATTTCTTAGGCTGCACAGGAACATTGTAAAATAGTGATGTCAAACAAATTGTATTTGTGACAAAAATTGGAATTCAAATAAAACAAGGGAGGGGAATAGCTTAATAAAAATATTTATTGAAAAAATTCCCATCAACATCATTTGGCTATACTAAGTCAGTAAAACACTGAGCATGACTATGGTAATCAGGATGCAAACCGCTAGTACCACGAGCAGGATGATTCGGCAACATTTGGAATGCTTTTTTTCTCTCTCTTTCTTTTTTAACAAGGTATCATACCCAGGAGTATAAATATCCCCCATCCAGAACTGTAGATCATTAGGATTTTCCTAAAAGAAAAATCAGAAAATGAACTCAGTTCCTCTTTCTTGCACATAAAGTCATTAGAACATAGCCAGAAGTATTTTGGCTATCATCAGATAGTGATTAATGAATTTAAGGCATCACAACAGAAATGCAAGAAACTTTCACTTGAGCATAGGTTGCACTGCTTGCCAGATGCTGCAAATGTTCCACTGGGGAAAATTAAAACCACACTTTTCAGCCAGGAACCAAATGTAGGACACCAGCCATTGAAATGTGATTAAAAAACCCAGAAGAAACCATGTTGCCTTCTCTAGAAGAGATGTCGATTTATAAACACAGATCTAAGTCCCCTTCCAAAAAACAGAACAGCAGAAAAAAACTCACAAAAGTAACCCTAAAAGTGATTTGCGCCAATGCACAGGCAGGCAGGGTTCTTCATAGTGTGGATGAGGCTGAGAAAATGTATGCCATTTGATGACAGAATGATGTTATGAACAGTTATGAAAGTGGGAGTATAGTATTTAAGTACCTCGTTTATAGCTCTTCCCTATATAATTGGGGAAGCTGAGTTGTGGGGTGTTGCGGTTTAAGACTTTCTCTAGTCACAGAGGTTGTGTTCCGCAGAACTGAAATTCCTGGAGTCTAACCAGATATGTAGACTTCTTTTCTTGACCAGACTCATGTTAGTGTCATGTCTGTACCAGAAAATACGTCCATATTTGCTTCTGGAATCCCACGAAAAGAACCAAGGGGGCTGCACAGTGGTCCATGCACACACCACACTGCTCATAGCAATTCACTTTGCTCAAAGGCAGTGCAACAGCGCGTTACCTTTAGGTGGCTGGCCAAGTTAGAGTGCAGAGAGTGCCTGTCGTAGTCTTGCACGGTCCAGGAAGGGGTCTTTATTTTCTCCTCCCAGTCGTCATCCACCTGGATATCACTGTACAAGGGGTTGTTTTTGATTGTGGATTTCAGGGTGATGGGTGTAATGTGTTTCTCGAGGGCTTTGCCTAGCATTTCTTGACTGACTTCGTTCAAGTCTGAGCCCGGCAGCTCAGTGACATTTCTCTTTTCTCTCTGTAAGGCACAAGTTAGATCAGAAGTTGGCTTTCATCTTCATTTACCTATGGCAGAGGTCCCCTTCCAGAGTTATCATTTGTAATACAGCAGAATCATTTTTAAAATTACACATGCAACAATTTTTCTTGTTCTGGCAAACATCTACAGTGCAGTAAGGGAGCCTGACTGTTCACTCTGGGCAGATTTCTTCCTTCTGGGGAAAGCACATGGGTACAATCTGAATGTTAAACTCTTTTACAAATGTGAACTGGCATTATAATGCCTGCTGAAAGAAAGCCTCTGCTTTAGCAAAACAGTGCTATGGAGCACTGCGGTAGAACATGCAGTTCTGATGAAAGCCTCGGGCGTATGATGCAGAAGCAGAGCTGTAAGGACAAAGCAGAATGAAGAGCAGGGGTAATGGTGTGCAAGGGACTGCCTTGACTGGAGCTGCACCTCTGACAGCAGTGGTGTGATTTGCAGTTCGGTTCATGCTGTTGAATGCTAGACCCATGTCAGGATGTCAAAGAGGCCCTTCATTCAGCTGAGGGAGAGTCCTTATTTCGGGCACTGTCAGAGCTCAAATAACTTTAATTAAATATCTAAGCGGTCTCCCAAAAACAATGATTGTTAAATCGGACCTTTTAGAAAAGGGGGGTAGCAAGAGAGGAGGACGAACAAACCTGGTGGGATCACATTTTTGGAGAACTCACAAGCTCCTGCTTAACACTGCACTAGGAGCCTCTTCAGGAGCCGGTAAGATGGTAGTTACCATATTTTTCGATCTGTAGTTGCACGGAGGAATGCAATGAGACTTTCCAATTCAAGCTGTTCCACATTTTGGTTCACCACAACCTTCTGTCCCCGAGACTTTGAATTAATCTGTCGCCGATCTGCGGTTCCGGTGGTGCGTCAGCTTCCCGAGAGGCCTGCTTCTGGCACGGCCCTTGCCTCACCCTAACACCCCTCCCCTGTCTCAGGACTGCTTCTACAGAACCATCACAGTGCAAATTCAGCGTTCCTCATTAGCACACAGCACTTCCCCATTAGCACTTTTTCTGTAGGAGCTTTTTGTTGAGACGAGGGGAGCCTTGGCCTGACGGGGTGGCCCTGCAGCACGAGTGCGGTGAGGGGGGCACACCCCAGCCCTCTCCCACCCTCAGAAATCACAAAAGTGTGGGCAGCACCCGCTGCCAGACTCCCCAAAAGTGGGTGCACATCATAAACAGCCAATGAAGAGGCTGGGACCTGAGAAATTTTCCTCCATGAAAGGACGTCTTTCCCAGGATATTTCACTTATATTGAGGTCTCCAGCCGTTAAGTTGCCACGGGCTGGACGGACTGCAGCAGCTGAGGGGCTCGCTGCTGCTGGGGGCACATCCTGCTTCTCCTTCCACCTTTTTGGTGGGAGCACAGGGGATCCCACCTCCTCCCACACACTGGCTCTGGGAGCTGCTCGGATCCCACGTCAGCCAGTGCAGGTGCCTAAGCTGATGGCAAACTGTTGGCTTCTTCTGCTTGAGCAGTTTTCTGCCCCCTTCGTGGGCTGGTGAATCCACTTTCAGTGGAAGCTGGCTGCTACATGTCATCACCTACTTTATGCCTCGGTGCCTGTGCAGATGCATAGACATGTGTGAGTTGGTCTGGGGCAGGCAGGTTTAGAAGGAGGTGGGAGGACTGGTTTCCTTCCGAAAGGAAAGGTGGAGAAGAATAAACAGCCTTTGTCTAAGAAACCCTAGGAGGAAGCATCATCCTGGCATTCTTATCACTAAATTGTGCACAAGTGACTAAGCATGTTTCCCATCAATAATTACCATAAGTAGGTGGGTGGATCCTCAGTGCCCTTACAGTCTCTCTATTAGTTCATAATTTCCATATGTCATTCCTTAGCCTTGACATATCCCCTGACAATATTACTCTTTGCATTGCAGTTACAGCTGGCACTGAAGCCCTCTGGGTTGTACTGGCCAAATTTCAGCTGAGCTGGTGTTTTTAACTGTCGTTTCTTTCTGACTGCATTTTATTTAATTTTATTTATTTTATTTCTTATTTAAAATTTGTCATTGACCTTAATGATACTTCCCTCAGGCTTGCTAGATAGTTGAACTTGGAGAACATTTTGTTGAAGAACGCGAACTGTCTCACCAGGGGATGCTCGGTCTCCCTAGGCTAAAATGTTGTGAAAAGAATGCGACTTGACAGTAATTTCTAAAGCTGTTTTAAATAAAATGCTGCAAAAGTTGGAATAGATGGCATGATGCAAGATTTTTTCATAAGGAGAGTGCTTTGTGGCAAAACTTTTTGCCCCTTCCATCTGGAGTACCTTCCTTTTCACGGGCATGAGAACAGGAGGATGTGGTAGCCTGGAGCAGAGGTAGAGAGGGAATAGGACGGGAGGGGCAACAGGGGTCTACTGTGAGAACTGGACTGGAATTTAGAGCAGGAGGTAGTTTGCAGAAGTTTTAAAGAACAGACACTGAAGTGCCAAGCTAATTGGGAGAATACACTTGAGTGCAAGCAAACGCTTAGTTGTGAAACTTCTGCAGTAGATATGTCCTGGAGACTAGTTAGTGAAAAGGAAGGACAGAAGCCTGAAGCACATGTGGAAAAAAAAAAAAAGATTTAGGTCCAAGAAATGGTACAGAGAAATATGAAGACAATTGCATGAAACATATGCATTTATAGAAGCAGAGAAACAGAAGGAGGTTAGAAAATAAAAATATGCCTGCTAGTATTAATTCTAGCAAAAACTACGTATTTTTTCTTTTAAGATTCAAACCATCTCCCAACAGTTTTCACAGACGTCTATGTTTTGATTCTGATTCATGGAGCAAATGCTCAAAGAAAGAGGAAAATATTGTAAACTTAGGTATCCATATGCGTTACAGAATTTATATGATATACACTGTGTCTAAGAAGCCAGTGTGAATAAGGGTGGGACAGATCAAATCAGGGGCAACTTACTATTCACTGAATGGAAGGAGGGAACAGCAAATATTCCAAGCAGCAATAGTCATGAAGAACTCTGAGACACTGTAGTTGAAATGTGTGGACGAAATACTCATTTAACAAGATGAAAAATGCTCAACTCTGCAAACACATAACTGTGTTTGATCTACATATAGCTCATAAGCAAGAAAGCTGTTATAGTTTATAACTTGTGTTTCACTGAGAACAGTTTGTCCCTCTTTGACAGACCCAGAGAGCTGGCATGTACAAAAAGAGAATTCTGTAAAAAGAACTGAAGAACTGTGGAGAGTCAATGTTAGTTCCATCCCTGGGTCAAAATGTGCTTTTTCCACAGGTTTTTCTTGCTGATTATTTCATAATGCAAATTATGCATATAGGTACATTAAAATATATATAATTAAAAATTATAAATTAGTCTATATTGCTAGGAAACATTTTTATTCCATTTTTATCTTGACTTCATCCTTTTGTTCCTGCTGTTGTCCTTCTTCTTAGCACTGAAACAACCCGAGAGTCTCACGGTTCTTTCCTCAGCCTGTGACACGAGACATCAAGCTAATCACCCATCAAAACCAGGACATCAACAGCTAAGGCTAGGCCTTGGTCTCAAGCCCATCTACCTGCAAGCAGAGATCAAAGAGACACCTAAAAAATTAAGGAAATGTACTTCCTGGAAGTCAAATTTTTCTTTACTCCCCCCCAAAGAGAGTTAGTTCCTCTTGCCCCATGGCCAGCCATGGTCTCCAGCTGCGGCCGGGGGAGGTACTCAATGGAAGTAACAAATGCTGTCAGTGGGCAGCTATGCCTAAAAGTTTTAACCAAAGGAGTCTTTAAGAAACTCAGGGCCACCAGATACTGCAGGATTTGTTTTGTAACAACCTCCTCAATCCTAGTGAAGGTGGGTAGCAGGGTGATTATTATATTTGTATGTAATTTGTTTAAGACCATAAACCTCTGTTGTGGAAAAGCCTTGTAACACACCCTGGAGGACTCTCCCAGCACTTGGAAGGGCCGCCTTCTGATGGTGAGACCTGTTTCTAAGACAGACAAAAGATGTAACAGACAAAAAGCTCCTAGGTAGTGACCCAAGAATCCCTGCGATAGTTCTAACAACTGTATAGGTATTGCTAGGCATTTGGTCAATAAAAAAAGCTCATTTATCAGGATAAGTAATTATTAGCTCTTTAGAATTTCCTGAACAAATCGGGTCTCGTAGGGGATGCTGTGGAAAAGCAATCAGGAAGGCAAGGAGTAACTGAGGGTAGTTAAGCAGATCTGAAAGACAGTGGGGCAGGCAGCTCACATCAAGGGTTCCTGAGAATGCAAGTTTTCTTATCAAAGGAGCTGAAGGGGATCAGAATTGTTTGTCAGAGACATAAGGCAGCATCAGGTACTACAAAGCAAGCTGGGGAGCCACCTGACGTGGGTAGGAAGGAGATCAGTAGATGGTTATAAACACTCAAGCTGAAGTAACAGGAACTCATACGAACTATTTTAATTGTGCAGCAGTAAGAATACTTCTGTCCTCGTAATGAATTGTTTACTTAAAGTTGTTTTATCTGTCATTGGTAATGGAGTTCTGCAGGGTTGTGAGTGCATTATATGAAAACTTCTGTACGGTGCCAGACCAAAGCTCCTGCCAACCTTGCAGCTGGCTCTGACTGTGGCCAGTTGCAGACGTCTAGGGAAGAATGAGGGAAATCGCATGAGCCAGGGGACAAACAAGTGACTGTCACCCAGCATTTAACTTACAGGTAAAAAAAAATCTCTTGTCCTGGTACACTGAGAAACAAGCAAAGGCAGGACACAGGCGTTAGCTCAGATGAGAGGCCAGGAGGGGTTAGGAGTGCAGTTAGCATGATTACTGTAATACCTGCAGGCCAAAATTTGTTCAAAGTTGTTCGGAATTCCTAAGCAAGAGCAGCATGACAAGAAGTAGCACGGTGTTCAAAGACGAAATGCTCTCTGCTGTCTTCCAGAAATAGGGAAAAAAGGGGAATACAAGCAGGAAAGAGAAGTCCGAGAACTGCAGAAAATGACCAGGCAGACCGCAGGGGAGACAAGCACACCAGCTATCAGAAGCAGATATAGGGGATTAATCTTCTGGTATATGCTGAGCACTAAAACATATTGTGGGGCAGAGAGTCCAGCAGGACTGGAAATTTTCAGGGCAATCAGTAAGCGGTCAGTAACTAGCCATTTACAGGAGAAATGGTCTGTGCTTTTTATGCTGTTTTTCACGAGGAAGGGCCAAGATTCCTGGGCTGCTTTATGGTTTGTTTTATTCAAAGTAGATGATGAAAATATACATAAAGCAGGGAAGCTGTTCAGTTTGCCTTATACAGAAGAGGAAAGTATGGAGAAAGAGCAGCAACTTTTTGGTCAGCAATAGGAATTGTTGTTAGTCAAGCTGCTTTTTATAATGGAAATAAATTTAAAAACTTAGAGGTGGAGAAAACACATAGGTGCTTAAGTGCACTTGAATTTAAGTGATCTCATAATAAAGGTCTGGAAGAGACTACAAACACACCACTGAGAAGTCACTTTACACAGGGAGCCCTGAGTAGCAATAGTTTCTTTTAAAAAAATGAATTTCTGAAGAGGGAATTTAGGCTACTCTCAAGGTTTAATGACTTTGGGAGTCTGTAGGTCACGCACATATGTTCTGAAATGAATTCTCCTCCCTCCCCGCCCCCCCCCCGCTCCCGTTTCCGTTTCTGAATTAACTAACCCTTAACCCCATTAGCTCTCTCATCTTAAAGCAAACCATGTTATTCCTGCTCCATTAGTTCTCCACTGTGCCATCGTGTTTATTCTAATGTCTGGAACTCATCAGTTCTTTTCCCTTTATTTGATTGTCAGCAAAAGGGAAAAAAGGAGGCGAGCTCATAAGGGAGAGGGAATAAGGCACAATGAATTTTATCTGGACAGCTTTAATTCAGTAATAACTACACTTGAAAGTATAGGTTGTGCCCTAGGTTTAACATTTATAAAACATACCGCATTGCAAACTGCATTTCTGGAGACGTGGTGAGCACAGACATTTCCTTTGAAACGGCCATCCCGGGGCTGGGAACAGAGTTCCAGGAAAACCCTCTTGCTGGTGGCGAAGGGCAGAGCACCAGTCGAAAAAGCACAGGGCTCCCCACACATTTTTAATCCTCCCGCAGCTCTGCAGCCCTGGCTTGGTGACAGTGCGTCCTGTTAAACGACAATAGGGAGAAGGATCCCTGCTGCGGAGGAGGCTCTGTGTGTGGCTGCCTCCCTCCTGCACAAAAGAGGGGCTTAGGTGGGGTGGGGAGCGAGGCCAGCATTGCACCATACCCCATTGTTTGGGATCCCGCAGGCTCCTTCCCTTGGTTAGGGCTTTTTGCATGGGAGACGACGGGCGACCGTGTGTCCCCCCCTCCCAGCTCTCCTTGAGGAATCGCCAGCAAAGATTATACAATGCGAGCAGAGGCAGCTGGAGGCATTGGGGTAGGCAGAGGGAAGGGTGTCTGGGGTGGGGAAGAGGCTAGGGAAGGTAGGGGGGGGTCATGGAAGCCGTGTTGGGAGGGGAAGGAAGGACTTTTGTGTGTGGATGAGGACGGGAATGGACTCTGGGAGGGAGCGAAGGGGTTTGGGGAGCCGATGGGGAGAAATGCCTGAGAGGGGAGAAGTGCAACTGGAAGTAGCTGTGGGAGACTGTAAGGATCTTGCTCTTCCCCTCCCCGCCCCCAGGTTCATTTTTTTTCGGCGCCCACTCCTCATTTTCCCTGGGAATTGGACCCCTACCCTAAGGATCCTCAGGACGCATACCCTTCTCCACTCCCCGCCCCCCAACTGCTTATGTGCGTCTCCATCCCTTGACAAGAACCAGACCATGGAGCTTTTGCTCATGCTCAGGGGTGGGGAAGGTGAGGGGCTCCCCGGGCAGCAGGGAAGGAGCGCTGTGGAGCAGCAAGTGGGGCCCAGAGGGGTGTGAGCTGATGCAGCTGTACTGCTGCTGATCCCGACGTGAACTTCTCCGCTGCTGGCTCCAGGGCCTCTACTAAGCAGCACACATTTACATTTTTACCAAGAAACTGCTGCTACCTCTATATAATAACCTGGATTAATACAGTTAGTGTGTTTCACACTTCCAACAGCTGCCTGTCAGGATAACAGAAAGTCAAAGTAGAACGAGGAAAACAAGGCAAAATAAAGAGGAAGCTACAGTGAACTATGCAGACATATATAAGCTTGCAAGCCACTAGCAAGCTCTCTCTAATGTGCCTCTTCATCGAGTTTGAGGGATATGGCCTGGCTTTCAGATTTAAGTCTGGCTTTTTTTCTTATTGTGCCCCTTTAGTACAATTAATCAGTATTTGATATCAGTAGACTTTCTGGGAATTGCTATGACAATGTTACAACGAGCAGTAGAAAGCCTAATGTACTGAAATAAAGTCAGTGGACGGCTGTGAAGAGTCACTCTTCTCTTGGAGCCTGATCCTCACTGAAGTCAATGGGAAAACTTACAGGGATATTAGTGATTCGGATTCAGAGACGCAGGAAGCTGAGTCCACAGCTGAAGTCTCAATCTCATGTCATTTGTCTCCAGGTCCCCAAAACAAGGTAGAAAAATCAGGAAAAATGTCAGCCTCTTTTGGACCTTACCTGTAAATAGACCCTGTTGTGCCACCGCTGCACGCCAGGTAAAGCTGCTTCTGGGAATTTTGCCAGGCTGGCTTGTAGAAAGGCAGAGTTTTTCACTAGAGACTTCACCTCCAGTTGCAGGAATTTATCGGGATGGTTGTTGTTTGGCAAAACGGAGAAGTCCATGTTTCTGTCCTGTAGAGTAATAACGAAAACAGCCCCAGCTTCTGCTTCCTGGCTGTGCACGCTCCTTCTATTATTAATGACGTGAAGAAGGATACGACAGTTTCCTGAAACTGTATCTGACCCCTGTTTGGTGTCAGGCTCACTTATATCATCTACCAATGATAAAAGATTGTTTAGAAGCGGCAGAGCAGACAGGACATGTTTCTGTAAGTGCCTAGCTTAAGTTTTCAAGTTCAAGGTCTATTTTGATAGATACATATGTGCTCATTAAAGCTAACAGAGTACCAGTGAGTAGATGCATGAGACACTTAAATGCATACCAGCACTTCCTCAAGTGACCTGCCAAAAATGTCAAGCTTACAATACTTCAAAGCAAGCTTTTTCCCCAGAAAATTAGAAGCAGCTCCCAGTGCAAAGCAAGTCCTCCTTTTCTGTGGCGGTACTAAGAGGCTCCATTGTGCTGTGTGGGTCGGTACGTTCCGTTTACCACGACGGCTATGACATGCACCTCTTCAGGTTCAGGGGTTTCTTTCACAGCAAATTCTTCTTGACCCTGGCAAATATTAGATTGTTTCAAGTAATTGATAACAGAAGTTTTCAGGGAATTGATTCTGCTCCTGTTCAAGTGAATGGAAAAAACTCTTACTGACTTGAATGGCGTAGTCTCAGTCCCTTCACTTTTATTATTTTATTTTGAGATTTGGTATTTTCATCATCATTTTATAGGTCTTAACTTCTTTTGACTTGCAGCTAATGAAATTCCCCTTCTCGTCATGACTGTTACTTACAACCAGCAAAAGTAGTCTCCTCATTTTTATTTTAACATTTTTTTTTAAACCTTTCTGTTTTTCTAAGATATGTTTCATTTTTGATGACATGGCCACAGAGGATAGTTTTTTGAAAGTTCATTGTCTGAAATCCAGGAAAACCTATTTTGGATCAAATTGGTGCTGAGAATTAGGGCATCACAAAAATTTTAGCCTTGTACTTAGACCAGAGAATCAGAGGAATCTACTTTCCTTACAGAAGATTACTGAAATTTAAAAAGAAAATAAAACCAGTAAACTGTTTTTTTAAATGTTACTAATGTGAGATCCTACTGTAGAAAATGAATACTTTGATACAGATACAAGTTAAAACCCTGATCTACTTAGAAAGCTCATGATTTTTCCTTGCATGTATTTATTAACGATTATTTTACAGCATGCCTGTTAAAAACTATTAATCTGTTGCCTTTCAAGTAGTTAGTATTTGTGAGCGGCCACAAAAGGGACAGTAGTGACTGTGTTTCTGAGTGGACATGCATGCTTCTGGGGAACCTGCTGCTACATTTAGATCTGTTTCTCCCCAGTGTAATGAAACCCTGAAACACTAACACATCTTTACAGTGTACCATAAGGGACTACCGTGAAGCCGCTGTTTTGGACTTACCATGACATGTAGTCCCCCTTTTTCCCTGTGCAGAACTAAGACAGTAATAATTTGTGTTCTAAAATAGCTGGGTATATACAACCATGCCTTCTTTCTTAAACATATATACCCTTTCCAGCATCTCTCTGAACACAGGATTCTTCCGGGCTACTGCAGCATACGATGTGGTGTGCGTCTGTGTGAATTTACTTGCCCAAACTACTTCGTTTCATTAGACATTACATAAGAACATAAAAAATGTCGTATTAGGTCGGACTCCCCAAGCCCAGAACCTATCGCTGTGTTTGAAAAAGGCAAGAAGAGATGCTGTTTAGGGACACTCTCTACACCTGGCTATTTTCTGCAGTTCGTTCTCCTTTTACTCCCCCAGAAGCCACACAATTTTTTGTGCTAAAGTGTCTCTTTCCAGGCCTTTTATTATCCATTTATGGACTTCTTGTCCATGAATTTGTCTAACTGCTTTTCGAGTCTTCTGATACTGCCTCCTCGAGAGGTATCCTTCTGGTACTGCTCCTCTAGAAGCAAGCTTCAGAACCTTATTACCATCTGTATAAAGTGCTTACTTTTATGTGTTTTAAACTAATTTCCACACTAGTTTTATCAAGCATGCCCTCTTTGTTGTACTGCAGGATTTTAAGAACAAGAGCTCCATGTGCAGCTTATCCATCACCTTCAAGATTTTTTAAAGCTTGAACATGCTTATTTCAGGCTCTTCCTCTCCAATCTGAAGTATCAACTTTTTCAGTCTCATCTCGTAAGCTACCTGGTCTATCCCCTTGCTCATTTATTTATTGGCCTTTTTTAATGTGTTACAGTGTAATTCCACTACATTGTTCATGAGAACACAGCAACCATAAATGAATGCAATGCCTAAGCTGTGGGTACACCACAGTTCCAAAAATGGGAAAAATTATGCCCTCTCTTCTGACAACATCCATCAATTTTTGGCTTTTTTCCCTGCTATTCTCATAGAGCTAGTAACTTCAGACTACAATAACCAATGACACTATGATTTTTCTCCACTTCTATGACTGCCAGTTCCAAGTGCAGTATCTTTTAGGAATAGTTTAGGCTATTTTCCATAGCTATACTACCTTACATTTACCCACATCAAAGTTTATTGGCTAATGTCTTGCCTAAGCACTCAGTTTTGTGAGGTTCTTGCCAAGTGAGGCAACAGTTGGTTAACCAGAAGAGCTTAATATCACCTGAAGAGCTGGAGATCTCAGTTTTTACTCTCTTCCTCATGTCATTGATGAAAATGTTGAAAAAACTTAACCCAGCATCATTCCTTGGGGCACCATACTGCTGACCCCTCTCCATCCTGAAAGATGACCATTTTGCTTCCAGTACTTTAACCAGCTTTCAAGCCATAAAGATTGCTCCTGTAGTCCCATGTGAATGTAGTTTCTCGAATATCCTGTAATGTGGAACCTTGTTGGAGACTTCTGTGTCCACTGGATCCTCTTTGCTCAGGACACAACTGAAGCCATGCTGACTGTCTCCCAACAGCCCCTGCTTATCCAGGTGCTCAGGGATCTTTTTTTTTTTTTTTTTTTTATTGGCTATTACAGCACCAGAAAAGGAACTCAAGACTCTGTCTGTAGTTCAAAGGTTCCCCTAAAGACCCCCTTTTCCACAGGCAGGAATTACACTGCAATCTGCCAGTCCTCTGGCAGAGTGGCTGTTTGAAACAACAGCTTGGGCACCATGGCAAGCAGTTCTGTAATTTCCAATTGCATTCGTCCAGGAATTTCATGTGACTGCCACCCTAGATACCTGTTAGCATCTAATGTACCTATTTGGTCTTACATTCTCGTATATTTCCTGCACCTTGATCCAGCTTCTCTGAGATGTCTGCTATAAGGAACATGCAAGGTATGAGAACGCCTGCAACATTTCAGCTGGAAAGGCCAAAGCAAATAATTCACTGAACTTTCCTTTCATATCTCTATCATCCCCGAGTGTCCCTTTCACACTTGCGCTATCAGATGGTCCCACTGACTCCCTAGCCGGCTTCCTGCTTTTGATGTATCTCAAGTCCTTTTTACTATTAGTTTGAGCATCTTTTCTACAGAGCTCTTCAAATTCTTTCTGAGCACTCTTAATTTTTTTGTTTGCAATTGACCTGCTAGGCTTTAGGGCCTCCATTGGTCTCCTCATTCAGGCAAGCTTTCAATTTTTAATATATTTTTGTAATAAGCAAACGGCTGCTTCTCTGTCACTGAAGATGACAAGGAAAACTGAATGAAGAAACCCCAAACAACCCAAAACCTAAACCACATCCTCCAGAACAAAGCAGCAAATTCCCTCCAGAATAGATGACAATGCAATTAAAATTCAGGTATTCCTTTCTTTAAGAAAGGTATGAGGAGTGGTAACTATTGTAACTTTCGGCCACTGCTGTAGCTAGCCAGCATGTATCTGGGAAGAAGTAAGCCCACTGTGCACCAGCCTAGCACAAGCCCTGTGCACCACCTAAATCCCACTTAATCCAACAAAATAGAGTCTAAGTGGGATTTTATTAGCAGGGAGGCCTACTCTAGCCCTTGTGAGCTGGAGTGAATTTCACCTTTACTTGTCAGCTGAACTTGACTGATTTGACATTCATTAGTTGAAATTTTATATTCAATCAGGCTGGAAGGAAAACGTATTAATGCAGAGGGATTGTTGCTGGAAAAGAAAGACCAAATCCAAAAATCGAGTAAAGTCGGTGGGAATGTCTGTGAGTGCAGAAGGCTATTGCTTCCCTGAACACAGCTGGGGAGGGCTGCCTGCCGTCACCCTGGGCTGTGGCAGAGCTCTGCAGGGCAGGCACATGCACGCACACCCCCGCAGCGTGTTGGGGCTTGGGCCACAGGCTGGGCACGTTCTCAAAATGTTCCTACCATTTTCTGACAAAACAGGTATTTTGGTCTGTGCTGCTTCTCTGAATGATGATAGAGTGTATTGAAGCAGTAAAATTAACTTGCTTTCAAATTCATGCAGAGAAGGAAGAGGCATTTTTGCTAAGTAGACAAAAAACTGCTTCAAAATGATTCACACACGTCTAATTAATAGTTTGTACTACAGATGCCAAAAGAATCAGAGCCAGAGCTATCAGCATTATTACATCCTGTTTTCACGCATTACATTTAAAAAGAACATCATTTTACTGTGCAACTTTCTATCTCTGGTTCCCATCCAAAAGTCTAGTCTTTTATGATGTTGTATAAGGGTGATGGGAGGATGATTCCAGCACAAGTCACTCATCTGTTTTCAACAGGTACAGGCAGAGTTAAAATGGACTTTCCCATTTTGAGATAAAGCCGACATTCTTGTTAGTGGAATATTCAGAAACAGCAGAGCATAAGCATTCAAAATTGTGCGGATGATATTGCTGGCTGATAAAACACTGTCCTCTGGCCCCTAGTCTGGAGACATCTTTCCTTTCGCTTGATTTTTGTTGTTGTGATTCAAGCCAGTGCAGGAGTATTAGCAGGACTGGGTACTAAGTAAATATGAAGAAAATTTAAAATAATAATTGTTTCTTTTGCCTGCCAACCACAATAATTCTACTAGACTTTCAAATGTGTGTCTGTGACATTGAGGAGTTATGCCCAAGAGCAATTGAATTTTCTGTGCATTGAAACTTTTTAATTATACAAAATATAATATCACATTCCATGATGTTAGAGTTATTTTTCTTTCCTTCTTTACTTTTTAAAACCAGAAAATACTTAATTTTAAATCATACATTAGCACATGATTAAAGTTGCAGTTTTTGAATGCACAGCGGTAAGATGTCAAACCAAAGATTTTGACAGTACAGCTATTTGAAAGCAAATACGTTATTTTAACGGGAGTTAAGACTGCAGCTAAGTATTCTTCCTGGACAGAATCAGTCCTGATTGGGGGCCTCAGTTTATTAAATTGTGTACATATCTACATCACATATATACAGGAGACTTTGCAGAGACTTAAAAGGAACAATCACTCAAATAAAGATGCATTCTTTTTTGCTTTGAGTAGAAAATATGATGCCTTTCAGACTCATTTCTCTGTCTTTCTTGCCTTCAGGGTTTGCTCTCCTACATATTTTCAGAGCATGCCTAAAGGCTTGCATCACAAAATGGAGGCAAAGGACCTACCCCTCTCCTCTTGCCAAGTTCAGTGGTTATAGAACTCACCTGAGATAAATAACTTCTCCTCCACTGAATATTACTCTGTTATACCCAACTTCCCATATATCAAGGCTCACAGAGTGGCATGTCTGCCTGCAGCTGCAGAAAGGTGCCTAAGTCAAGAGGCAGGAGGCATGCGTTGTAAGGACTACTGTAGCTGTACCTGCTGCGATGCAGGGCTCGATGGATTCGGTTACCAGACACGGATGCCCGGAAAAGGAAAAATGCAAATAACAAAAGAAGCTTTAGTTTTTATTGAAAATGTAAAAATCATGTGAATCATGTACAATATTTTCTCATAAGGAAAATTTTAGCTGTTTCATAACGTTTCACAAAACTGTAAAACATTTCATTTTTATAAAGACTTTTTCATAAAACAAAGATAAAACTAAAGTAGTATTACAAAGCTATTTTCTAAATCGTCAACAGAGAACTGAAAATGTTTAACAGATTAACTCATACAAGTGGCAGGAGGAAGGACTCTTCCATTTGTAAATCTGCAAGAGGACACACAAAGGTATAGAGGGGCATGGATTTTTTGTTTCAAAAAGTTTAAAATCAAGTGACATTTTAAAACAGTACAGACGTGGATTCATAGGATGGTACAAGTTCTAGGACTGCATTTCTCTACACTACCTCAAACAGTGCAACAGTGATTCAGTGTAAATCTCTACAGTGTTTCATTGATTCAATACTTGTGTTCAAGTATGTGTCCATGAGAATGATCAAAATCCCTACTTAGCTATTTTAATTTTCTTGTTTATAATATAAGTTACAGTAGATTATCCCCTTCAGTATGTTTCAAAATCAAATGAACTGATTTCACAATACATTCTGTAATAACCTGTTCAATAATGTTAGCTTACTCACCTCAACATCTGTTGCAAAATACACAAGATCATTCTGACTCTGAATGCCAAAAATATAATAAAATTAAAAAGGGCTTTATTTCCATATACAACAAAACTATTCAGCTAAATTAAAATAAATTCAAGATAACATGACTTTTTTTTGGCAACAGAGAGATGACCCTACTGAAAATAAACATTTAAAATACTAGTTACTATTTTTTAAAATTCTGATAAATGTATCCAAAATTGTTCATATAAAAATTAATTACGAAAACGTCAGAGAATAAAACAAGTTGGCTGTCTAACCAAAACAATTAAGGATGTCTGGCAGGCAAAAATAAATTAATTTGATTAAATTATATGTAATCTGATAATATTTGGTCTGAAGAAGCGTGCGTGTGTGTGTGTGTGTGTGTATGTGTCTCTGTGTGTGTGTGTGTTTATAAATAATAAGATTGCAAAGAGCTGAGAGCCAGCCAGCCTGACAGAGGTCAACTCTTTTGTTGCATTTTTTGCGCATAAAAGTCCCTGCACGTCTCGCAGCACCGTTGATACCACCTCATATCTTGACAGAGGTTCTTCTCTCTTATCACCCTGCAGTACACAGGCCACTGGTCTCCCAGGCACTTGAATGTTAAAGCAGCTGTGAAAGAACAACAACGACAAAATCAAATATACATTACTGTTACATTTATTAGTGAAGAATCAAAGCAAAGTGAAGAAGTTAGTGAAGAAGCAAAGGTGACAAGGACACCAGAAGTGTATCTGGGGAAGGGAAAGGAGAATAGATGTAGGTATTCAACAAAAGAAAGAAAAAAAAATCCTCCTGCTGTCAATATTTTCAACATTAAAATTTTTTAAGGCCAGCTTAATTTATAAATTGGATTAAGTTGCATTGAAACTAGCTGGTTTAATGTCATGCAGCTGTCTCCTCATGAGAGGGTGAAGCCCATCTTTCTGCCCCATACAGAAGCAAGCTGGGGCTGGGGACAGGGCTACGAGGGGGCTGCAGAGCCAGCTCCAGCAGTGCCACACGAAGCAGCAGCTCCAGCTGCCCTCAGTTTGAGATGGAAGTTGCCACTGGAAAACCAGGGAGCCTCAGCTTGAATAATACCAGAATGGGGTTCTTGGTGATACCTATAAGGGGATTTTTTTTTGATCAGAGGCAGGTAGGGAAATGTAGGAATTAAAGCGTAGAGACTGCTGCTGGTTTTCTGATCAGCTTTTGTTCAAGAAATCAAGACTTTGTGCCATGTTGTCAATGAATGGAAATTGAACAAAACTACATGTCTTACATCATCTTTCTTTGTAAGTGAATAATCTACTAGGCCTTTAGTTTTGTCTGGCTTCTTTGTTCAAAGGAACAGAAATATATTGTCTTGCTAGCTTAAACTACAGTTTAAGTTTAGTAAACTACAGCTGGCCACAGATGCCACACTATGAGGCATTAAGGTTTGAAGACACTTAGCAAGTCCCATGGGACATTTCATAATGCAAATCCATTTTATCTAGAAAAATGAAACTTACATATGGAATCAATGACAGTTGACATGTTGGCAAATATACCTGTCCAGGCATATTTTCATGTGTGTTGTCTTTTTTTTTTTGTAAAGCCATCTGTTAATTCACCCACCTGTTTCGCTTACAAAAGCCTCTTACAGTGCTTATCATAGAAGGACCCTGGTACCAAATTTGGGTCTTTGCACATTTATTTATTCAAGCTGTAGCGCATACACGGAATTAATATGGGAAAACAGTGAAAAACAGGGCACAAGAAACAGACATCATCCAAAAATCATCATAAACAATGAACTGAAAAAACCATCAATCTCACAGAAGATTTAAGTTACTCTCCTTTTTTAATAGAAGGAAAAGAGAAACTGAGAGTGTATTTATAAAAGAGTAGAGATGGTGCAATCCACATCAGCTTCCATTAGCCCTACCCCCAAATCCAGAGGATCTATACTGCATAATAGGAATGGAACTGGATGCCAAAATGATAAATATATTCAAGAGAAGCATTGCATTATGTATTTTGGAGACGATAATGTTTCTACTGGACTGGATTCTGACTCCTGCTG
Organism: Fulmarus glacialis; assembly: GCF_000690835.1. Classification (NCBI taxonomy): domain Eukaryota; kingdom Metazoa; phylum Chordata; class Aves; order Procellariiformes; family Procellariidae; genus Fulmarus; species Fulmarus glacialis. The sequence continues at coordinate 19,518 of NW_009232314.1, forward strand.
GATGAGGTTGACCTGTAGATAACTAACATCAGTGCTACATAATCCATTCTACAAGGACAACATAGCTCAGTCTTTTTTTGTGCACTTCACATTATGTCAAATTTTAATGAATCTGACACTGTATTTTTTTCCGTGAAACTTTGTGATTCACTTCACTCTGTGACAAAAAGCTGTGTATACCTCACCAGAGCGAGAGCGTCAGTGATGGATGGATGGCCTCTTGCTTTTGAGAGATCAGTTGAACAAAGAAAGATAAAGTACGAAGGGCAACCTTACAAAAGTGAAATAGCAGAAAGAGGGCCATACGCAACAGCTGCCATCTCATCTAGCAAGCTGGAACAATGACTACTACACAGAAATGTTTAAGGGTTAAAAACTTCAAAGAGAAACACCCTTCACTGACTTAAAGGAAGGATTACATACAGCCTGAATTGTTAGACTTGCTTAGAGGCAGAGTAATCTATTTGACAGGAGGGTTTATCTTAACAAGGGTTCTGGAAAATCATCTGGAAAGGGTATGCTGTCTTACAGCAAGCCTTTGACTATTCCCCAGTCATGCTCAAGAATCAGATGAACGGTTTGGGAGCTAATGGTAAGACCATCATCAACAACCCACTAGGAAATAAAAATTACCAGAATTAACAGTTCTGTAGTTATGCAGTAACATAATTTCTTTAAGACCAACAGAGATGTGAGTTCCTCCAGGAACAGCAAATCTCTTCATGTTAGTAATTTTCTTTCACACGTCCTAATCCATCAGGCATAGATTGTAGACATTTGAACTCAAGACAAGTGGAAAGATCTATTTGTATTTGAGGAACAAATAAGGGCCTCCTTGGATCTCACAAATATCATGAGAACATAGTTTGCAGAGCTTTTAAAGAGAAAACAAGGTATTTTCTTACTTTAGAAATGTTTCATAAAATTGAGTGGACAAATATATATAAACATATATAATATGTTTATGATGTCTCTAATATAAACATATTTTCATGTCAGATGTTTTGTGTCCATAATATCATACAGTCCCATAAGATGTTCCCTCTTTGGATAACAAAACCCTTCACCATTCTGAGGTACAGTCTCTGATGTACACACTGGAAAACTGAGGCAGAGAGATGAGTCTCTGCATAGAATTTAAATCTCCTGAGTCCTAGCCCTCTGTTTTTAAGCTCGGATCATCAATACTCTATGGAGAGGAAGAACTAAGAAGAGATTTCCGGTGGGAATGTGTCATTTTGACTGCTTACCTAACCTGGGTGATGTTATTGTGTTAACATTGATTTTCTCATTGCAGGGGTGGAGATGACAGGGTCTGTAGGCTGCAGGCTTTTCTGAGGAAAAGCATTCATTGCCATGCCTTCCTGTGATCTTGTGCATGCACTGGATGACTCGGGACTGCATCCCTTTGCCACAGGTGACGGAGCACTGGAACACACAGAAGACACACATTCATTTGAAAGGTATTTTTGCCTGTTAACATGAAGGTGAAATGCCAGTCCAGGTGAAGTCAGTGGCTGCTCCTTCAGTTGTCAACATTCCAAGATTTCTGCTTTCCATTCCATTAGCTAAAGGAAAATAAATTTTAAAAAGTACAAATAAATTGGCAGTATTTATTGAAGGACTGATTCCAGCATCCTGTTGCTGTCAAGGTCCATTTTGTAGAACCTGCGATGAAACTGAAATGCAGCAATGTACCTGAATGGAGCAGGGGCTGTTCTCCTGTACCTGTATCCTAATTTACTCTTATTAGAGGTGAAAGTGATGGAACAAAAGAAAATGCTTACAGACACTGACAGAGAGAAGAATTTTTAATTAAGCCATTAGTCCTGCCAGTGCAAAAGTGCTCCTTCTGAGCAGAGTGTATGCCTCCTGTCCTTGCGTCACAACTTCATGTTTTCACTTGTGTCCCACAAATGAAACACACAATGTGAGACATGCTGCCTGGCCTTTAATCAACCTTCCCATCTTGTTGCCACAGAGAATGAGGTAAGAAAATAAAACAGCTGAGCACTATAACAATGGTAACGTTCTACTTCTATCACAGTAACATAATATATTAGAATGAAAACTTGGGCAGTGCTGTACAGATGCATTCAAAACCTATTCCAAACCAACAGATGGACAAGTATAGTCTTCTGAAAAGAAAGAATAAATTTTGAGTGTAGGAAACACTAAAGGGGTTTTTACCCTTTAGTTTTGTTACCTAAGTGCTTTTGAATGACATTTTAAACACTATTACTTGGAGGAAAGATTTACACGTGCCAAATGGGAAATCGAGGGCTTGCACCCAAATATGTACCTCAAGAGAAGTGAGACTCATGTCTCTTGGACTCATGAGACTCCAAGAGAGGTACAAGAGACTAGGATATACACTTGAAGGGTGTTTTCACAAGGGACTGAACAAGGTCCAAAGCACACTTCAACTTGTAACCACAGAAGTCCAACAATGGCATTCTACATAGGCATCAAGGGGACTTGATTTTGCTTCTGTTCTCAGTGACGTATATCAGGAGTAACTCCATAAAGTCAATAAAGAGCTGTAATTTCTTGCAAAGTTAACCAGATACAGCCTCCATGAGCCAAGGCATGCAAAGATATTCTATTATGAATACATAATTTTCTATTCAATAGCAACCACATAATAGCTTAACATATGAATAAATATGCTGTTTACAGGAGGGAATCTAGCTAGTACTGAAGTCTTTTCAAAGTAGAAGTCTGTCATCAACTTTGAATTTAGTATACTGCTTTTAAATTGCATGGGAAAAAGCTTCTCAACAGAATTCCTTTTCCTGAATTCTCTGTCTTTTCCCTGTGCAGCTAAAAATGATAAATGATCTTACTTCCTATAATCGCCAACATTATGCACATAGTAAACATGTGTAATCACACATATACATACCCAAATTTAACCATCAATAGCAGCCAGAACATTGATCTTAATCTTGCCAAAATTCCAGCCACTTCTTGGATTCCTCTCTCCATCATTTCTGAGAGGTTTCTCTTTGGAATATTTTAATGGAATAGCAAGTGAGGCAATGGAATAGCAAAATTAAACAAAACCCCAACACCACAAAAAACCCCAAAACCTGAGAATGAAAGAAAGATTAAGGTAATATGATGAAGATAATATGGTGAAGGTAATAAGATGAAGATAATCTTTAAAGATTATCACAGTGATCTTAATTTAGAGTAATTCTGCACATAGATTGTATTCTTTCCCTTCAGTAAAACACTTGCATGTTTATTAACCAAAGCTAGAGTATGTGTGAGCTTGTAGTATGTATGTATCTTCTTCTATCAGCCACAGAGGAGGACAGGACAGGCAAGTGAATCAGGTACATAAGATCTCCTAAAAATAATTTATCTGCCCTTAACCTTTGGTTATCCTAAAATGAGTAGGTGCAACCTAGCCATCTGGAGTACTGCAGGGGAGAATAGGATTTGAAAACACTACACTTCTGCTGACAAAATGGGCTCCAGTGGTTTATCTACTAATTGATAATGCATAACAGTTCATGTATGCCTTTGTGGAGAGCAGTCATATCTTCTCTTTATCAAATGATCTCTGGCCTTTTGAAAGCTTCTCGTGACTGCAACTGAGACAATATGCAACAGGCAGACAGATCTCTCTCGGCTAATGGGTGTTTAGGCCCTGAATTTCTATGCAGCATTTGGCAAGATTTTGGCATTAAAATCTTAATTGGTGAATTAACATCCCTTTAATGACTGAGCCACTACTGGCCTTTGTGAGATATTTCAAAGAGTGTTATGAAGCATTGCAATGTAGTTTTCTATCCAAAGATGTATAAATCTTGCAAACAATTAATTTTAGTCTTGCATGACCTACTTATTAACATCCCAACTTTAGAGGAAGAAGCTGACCCTAAAGGATGATAAAATAAAATGTCTCAGTTCATATGAGAAATATGTCGCAAAGCAGGAAATAAAATAAGAAATATGCCTTCTGTTTTATCCTCTGTTTGTTTTCACATAAATGTACTAATTTTTAACTTTGTATTTATTCTTATTTTATAAAACTGAGAACTTTTCTTAAGTCTTGTAAGATGTTTGGGGAAAATTGTGAAGAGGCAGGGCTACCACACTGATTTGCAACTCAAAACTTTCAAGGCCAGCCTGATCACTTTACAAGCAAAGAGAGGTTTTTCCAAACCACTAGTGTTTTAAAATCAACCAGGGATCTGATAGTCAAGCTGCGCTCTTCCCTGTTCACACGTCATCATCATCAGTGGTGTCTGACTTCAGAATTAAGAATTCTACTGATTGGAAGCCAGAAAAAAAAAAAATCTTTTTACCATATCTGTATTATCTCACATTCAAAGTAGTATGAAATAATATGAAATAGGGAAAAAACACTACAGGTATGGCATTTAGCGGCACATTTGCTAGCTACACAAACAGTGAGATTTCTGTTTGTCTCCATGAAGTGGTCTTAAACCTGAATTTGTGCTGTACACACACCAGCCAACTGCTGGTATAACTGTGAGCAACCACTGAATATCGGAGGATAAAAGGCACTCATATTTTAGTTTTTCACTTTGCAAAGGTACGGACTTGGTCCAATTTCACTAGGAGACACCTCAACTGCTGCAAACCAGCTAGATGCAACTCAGAGCAACAGCTCTGACCCTCATTTTGATACTCATTTCACTGCATATGCATGTGTACATTCTAGCTGAAGCAGACTCTTCCAAAACTGTCTCCTAAGCTTGCCTCACTTTTGGATTTCTCCCACTGAAAATGTTCAACCTGAGACAAATACCTCTCACTGGATGTGCAGCTGTCATATTTTAGATAGCACTTATGGTATGTAGCTAAAGCTTCCGTATACTTCTGGAGTTTCCATGTTTAAAACTGTAACAAAGATTTCAACTTACAGGAAACAAAAAATACTTTCACTTTTACAGGGAATTTACATTAAGCAGTGAATTTAATCAGAAAGCAATCTATCTATCAAAACTGCTTGTACTTTCCATGATTTTATATTAATATATTAATATAAAGTTTCTGTATATAAAATTTTCAGAAAATGCCCACCCCAAACTAATCTGTAGCAACTTGCATCAATTCAGCAGATCTCAGGTTAATTTCAACCCACAGCTTTTATTACTAGTGAATGAAGAATACTTTTCTGTAGCTCTTCTTCCCACCGCCTCCACCTCCCAAATGTCACTCTTGCACATGCTACACTTTATTTTTGTGGTGGTTAATTACACTTTACTTCTGACTGTTCAGATGACCTACACTTTAAGGCCATGTAGCTGATTAGCAAAAATTCCCGTAGGACAACTGTGTTTGTATGTTCTAATACGCAGCCAGAGTTTTTTTATATGGCTGTTAATCTGTGCATTTTGGACACAGTCCTAAAGGTACTGTAAAACCACTAAAGCATCAAGACATGTAAAACAGTCCTGTTAAAGATTACAAAAAATTCCTGGATAAATATAGTTAACAGCTATATTTTTAAAAAGTTTTTCTTTCTTTCAAATAAAATTTACCCACCCTGTTTGAATTTTGTCCTACTTTTGAACTTCTTTTAGACATAATTTCAAGGATAGAAACCTAGGTGTTAAATATAACAATCCTTACACTTGGCATGAACACCCGTTACCCAAGATTCCTTCTTTCTGTTCCCTGCCAAAGATATATAATCTGGAGAGAATACATATTCCCAAGGCCAACAGCTGAGGAAGGTGCTGTAATGCCTTAGCTGCTTCCAGCTGGCCTTCATGAGAAGTAGGAATTCCTAAATTAAGGGAAAAATTGTCACTGGCAGACAGTAACGGTCAAAATGCATCCTTCTGCCAAGACAACGAGCAATCACTGCAGAGGCTGATACAATCCACAATGAAAAACCGAATCTGTGAAAATATTAACAGAATTGACTTGGACAATTTATTTTTTAGAATAAATGGATTGTTCAATAAAAGGTTTTTACAAGTCTAAGTAGCATTCAAAGTGGAGAGCGATGTGCTCATAAGGAAACTCAGTGATGAGTTCTACTGGAAATTATTAGCAGAACATTCCTAATCATTTATGTATAGGTTCATCAGTTCCAGCATTTAAGCGGCTTCAACCTTTTCATAAAGTGAGTGTGAAACAAGGATAGCAAGTAATCGGACTTTAGTAACAGGATTCATTTTTGCTGACATGCTTGCAATCTTTTCGTGTATCTTGTATTTTTATGAAGTTTGCTTTTGAAGGCAGGTAGGAGATGAAGTGGTGCATTTGTTTTCAACAAAGACTTCATACCAAGTTTAGCAATATTCTTAAAGGTTACTAAATAAAGCAAATAATCTGCAGTTTATTTAAGAACTTTTTTTTTTTTTAATAAAGGCATTTGTGAATAGTGTAACTAATACAAAAAAAGGGACTAATGGATCCAAACATAAGATGGAGTCTGAGTTCTCCCATGCATCATTTCCAGGAAGGTCTTTCTGCCTCTCTCATTTCTGACACACCCAACACCTCAGTATATGAATGCCAAATTTAAAATTCAGAACTTGTGCTAAGTTTAGCTGAAAAAATTCTGCTGTTGGTCTCTCCTAAGTTTAGAAGTTTGAGTTGTCCTTATTTATTTTATTTTTCTTTTCTCCTTTTTTTTCCCTTCCCCCTGGCCCCCCATTCTTCTCCCCCACC
>NW_009232315.1:0-8526 GCF_000690835.1 Fulmarus glacialis
GTGCTCCTTCCCCCCGCAAGCCAGCCCCGGATCCGGCGCCGTGGATTCGCCGTCGCCCCCTCTTCCCAGACGCGAAACATGTGTTTCTCTAATCTTCACTGATTATTCTGGGGCTTAAGAAACCCGGAGACACAACCTGCGGGAGAGCAATTTCCCTAATGACCGGGAACAATTGTCAACAGGTCTTTGCCTCCGACCCTCAGAAACAGATTCGAGACGTTCCCTGAAACACCTTGTATGAAGCCTGTCACAAAGCAGAGGTATTTCATAAATATTTCACTGAAGTCCAGCAGAAAGCGAACAGGCTCTCCTGGATGAGGGCATTTTTTCCACGAGAAATCAAGCTACTGACGTCTGTTTTAAAAGGTGTTTACAGCTACAGAAATCCCACCCGTAAGCGCTGCAAACCTGTACCGGTAGTGCAGCACCATTACGGCCAGTCTCTCGTGCTAAAAATATGCTGGAAGGTAAGTGCGACGCCGGCTGATGCATTTTGCGGCACCTCGCTGCGTTTTGCCCGAGCCGGCAGTTCCGCACTCCAAAACTGTTGCTGAATCTGAAAAGGAAGAAAGCAAAGGGCAACTTTTCAAGCACCCGCTTAACCTTCCCCAGTCAGTGGCAACACAGCTAAATGTACCCCAGATAACCCGAGGGTGTGGGGCGGTTCGTATAAAATTGAAAAAGCTGACCCAGGCTTCCTCGCCTTTTGGTTATTTTTGGTTATGCGCCTTCTCTTTAAACATAAGGATTCTTCTAGTCAGTCAAGGGGCAACTCACATGCCACCATCTTTTATTCAAAGGCAGGCACAGATGTTCCTTCTGCAGGGGAGGTTTTAATTTATGAAAATGATATTGTTTATGCATGAATGCACTCTGCATAACACACAGTACTTCCATCTGATGAGAGAAATACCACAGAACCAGTGCCAATGTCAGGAACATATTCTGCAAATTTAGTCGCTTAAATGTTTAATGAATATTTGGAAGGCATTTCCAAACCACAAGAAACCTTTTCAATTACCTTTTCTTTTTCCACGGTTAATAACAAAATTCAACTCCTCTAGCCAATGCAATTTACTTAAAAGATCTACCTAGGCTACCTGAATGCTTGCTACTGCGATACTTCAGAGAAAATAATATTTTAGTGTTATGAGCAACCTAATAAGGAAAATTAATTAGGCATTTTGGTAACTAGAGGCTCCATTTTACAAATCACTTGTGAGTTTTGTTATTTCAATTAGTTTAGTGGGTTTTTTTTCCCCACCCTTATAAAATATGGGACATTCCCCCCCCGCTTCCCCCCCTTTGCTGCTGCTTCTGATGCCTCCATGATATATATTTTCTTACTGTTAATATCAAGCCAAATCTTGATATCTTTGCTTATGACTCCCACAGGAAGGTCTATCAAGGTCTCTTTCAAAGGAAAGAATTACTCACACTATTCCTCTCCTACGAACGTATCGCTAATTAGCTAAGGCTATAGTGGGATTATCTCACTTCCGCATGTGGAGGAAACTCTGGGGTTGAATCATACCTCCACACATACTGGGTCATCCAGCAGAGGCCTAGGACTCTTTTTACAGCTTGTGGGACTGGTGGCCTTTCCCTTCTTCTTTATGCCATACTTCTGACAGCAGAAATTGTTCTGCCACCAGTGCCTGCTTGAGAAGACCCCAGAGAAATCTCTGCAGGAACAGCGCATGAGTAACAGTCACGACTTGCGGCTTTTCCCTTCTTGGTTTTCTGAAGCAACAGAAGAGGGTCTGAAGGTTGTGGACTCGCCATTGCCTGTGATACAGCTGAGGCCCCAGCTATAACAGAGGGGTCTGAAATGGTGGAATTCCAGGTCACATCCACAAGATGTCAGAGAGGCTGAAAACTCAGGTTTTACCTAGCCTGAATGAAAAGAGAGTCTGAACATCACCAGACTTTGGCCCAGTGCCTTCAGGAGCCTCCCCAAGTGAAGGGAAGTAGATTCAAGGAGAACCAAGATCCCGAATTCACCAAAGACAACAGAGCGTCACTTTCTCCAGAAGATATTGTTCCAGAATTTTAAAAACTAATATTAAAAGGCAACATACAATTCCAGAGGTAATAGGAATTAATAGAAATAATTCTAAACTAAGTCTTGAGAGCAAGTAAAACAAACTGTTTCTGTCATCTGTAACAGTAAAAATTCTTACAATTATTTCAGTATTGTAACTGAACAAAAATGGATCCACTATGACCTTAACAATTGCTTTTGACATATTAAAAAAAAATGAGTCTCCCTTTTAAAAAAAAAAAACAACACACAGTACTTCTGTACAAAGAATCATTTTGTCAAATACTTTTAGAAGTTACAGAGTTAAATTCCATTCTCTTGTTTATATATATAGTATCCAAAGATAAAAAAACTAAACAAAACCCACTCAGTTCTCACTCATTCCTATTGAGGAAGAACTCACAGAAATGAAAACTTGGAGTTCTGCCCGGTGCTGATCAGGGAAAATATGCAGAAATTGGTCTTTATTTTTATTAACCAAGATGGGTTGTATGGTAATTATTTCAGAAATTATAAACGGTCTATGCTCTTTCCTTAGCTGAAAATCCCACATTACAAAAAGCCTTGAAAAATATAATATACGAATATGTGTTGAAACAGTGAGCTGAAGATCTACAAATAGATTGTTCTTTGAATATGTACATAAGTGTTTTTTAAATAATTCATATATGTATTTAACAAACTGTCAGAAGCTATGCAATACAAAATTAAAACTGACAATGCTCTCAAAGCATTCTCTTAAGTATTTCGGTTGCCTACAGGGTATGTAAAACATTGAATACCAGCCCTGGCTTTCAGTTTCCGAGCTTGTACTGGTTTGCAGCATAGAGTTAACAGCATTTCGTATGAAATAAAATAGAAGCAACTAAGACTTACACTATTTGCCAACATTTTGTGAAAGAACAATAGCAAACAAGATTCAGAGTAAAACTTTGTTACCTTGAAAAGATAGCATATCAACCTTAATGCAAAGAAAAAATAAAATGTCTTTTGGTCAACACATTCTCATTTTATACTCCCTCCCATTATCACATTTTCCTCTATTTTGAGTAAGATCAGTTTCAGCTCCTGGCGCACATAGGAATTAGTTCAACTTTAGACTCCATTCTTGCTGCTTCTTATTCCTGTATAATAATTTCACTTGTTCTTGTTCTCCTCTTTGCAGAGATTTTTCTATCTCCACAACTTCAGATTTTCTTTTCCTTAACTGCTCTTCTTTCTCCCTCCTTTTTTTTTTAAATGTTTTCCTTCTCCTTTTCAGACATACAGAAAGATGTCTAGCAATAGTAATGCTCACTTCTATAGACTATTGTTGCCATTTTTCTTCAGAATGTTTTATGAGTTAACTTATTGTGTAAAAACTTCGGTGTTATGCTTAATATTTCTTCTTCAAAGTTAAGGAAAAACAACACAACAGAGCCGAATTAATATTGAGAGCTACAAAGATGCTTTTCTAGAGTAGCAATGTAAGAAGGGAATACACTTAGGAGAGCTAATATTGGGGAATGAACAGCTGAAGTATAACTGACTACACACTAAACCTTCATTGTATAAACAGACACTGTAGCCAGAAAAACATGCAAGCCAAGGGTATGCTGCCAATTTCAAAATTCAGATTTCTCCAGAAGTGAATCACTATTAGCCATTGAAACAAGCCAGCTACCAGAAATGTCCAGTTGAATCCTCCAGATTGGACATAAGGTATTTTCCCCATAGCATCCCCTCATCTCTCTTGTCTTAATTCCCATTCCTTAACTTCAGCATCACATTACCCATGAATCAAAAACTGGCCTTCCCATTTCTTGCCTATTCAACTCGTTGCATTTTTCTACCCATTTTTCTTGAGGGGAGAGGATTTATTTTCCAATAGCATGCTTTACCTGCTTGCTCTCTTCAGTAAACATTAGCTGTACTTCCCTCACTTGCTATTTCTGCAAGAGGTTGTCCTACCTCTTCTCTTTCTTCACTTCACAGGGTTCTTCTGGAAAAGACTTCTGAGATTCCCACTACTTCTTAGCATCTAGACAGCAAGAGATGATTTCTTTCATCCAGAGAGAAACACTGTTAGTTAAGGAGAGGTTAGCCCATCTCCTCATTTCCTACTACCTCTTGTCCTGGCCCAGAGGATGCTCCCCTCTCCCAGTTCAGCTGCCTGTGCTCAAGGCCAGCACCCTGGTGTGGAGCAACATCTCCTCCAGGTCTGGACAGCTGAGAACAGGCTCTAAGAAACCACAAGGGGGAATCTCCCCTCCCTCACTCAAGAACTGTTTTAAAGAAGAGGCTCTCACCCTTGGTATCTGCCTTCATGATATTGCACCCATGCCTGTACCTGGCCATATCCAGATCCTGACCCACAGACTTGATATCCTTGCTTGACCTTGGACCTGCCTTGACAGTATCAACTTCCCTGATGACTGCTGGACTAGCACTGACACTGGTTACTGTCACTAAACCTGACCTGCTGACTCTCTTTTTCAACGTGATGTTAGACCTACCTCATTGCAATGGGTTTGTCTAGATATCTGGACTCTTAGCTGAACTTAGCTACACACAGCTCTGCTCACCTTGGTCAGGTATGTGGGACCCTCTCTGACTTGTGGTCACTCAGCTCTACTCCCTTTATAGAGCAGCCTGCCCTTACTGCTCCTTAACACTCCTCCTCTTGTGCTTCTGGCTGCTAGGGTCCTGGGGGCACTACCCAGCCTTAAAAACCCTGACCAGCTCCACCTGCAACCCCCCACCAACCCCGCCCAAGGGCCTGGAGCTCTATTTAAGCTCAGCCTAGGACTCTCAGTCCTTCCTTTAAAGATGCTGTGGGATGCTGGTCTCCAGTTCAGCCACAGCCCTGATCTGGCTATGACCCCTGCTGATCCAGATCTGCAAACTGATGTCTTGTCCTCAGCCCTGCCTCATCACTGTGGACTTGCCGGATGATTTGGATTCTTGGGGGACCCTGGCACCCTCCCGTGCTCAGGTACCACTAGGTGGGTCCTGGCCAGAAAGGTCCCCGCCTTGCTAGCCCTGAGTCCCCCTCTTGGCTCCCTGGCCTTTAGGGAGCAGCTGACCCTTGCTGTGCTCTGACAATGGCTTTGCTTCCCTTCCTGGTGTGCCCCCATGCCCCCTTTTTGCCCCTTCTAATTTACTTGAGCTATTTGTTTAAAAAAAACAACCGAACAAAAAATGTTAAGACAATTTCTAAGACAGCTCCACTGGCTTTCGAAGTAAAATGGAGTAACAGAGTAACCTGGGATTCAGACTACAAAACACAGCACAAAACTGTTCTGTGGACTCAGTTCTGTAATATTTTTTTTTATTCCTGGTATACTGTAAGAATGCATACTTTCCATACTTATCACTAGAAGAAGAGAATAGCTATGTCTTGTAGAGAACTGCTGAAGAACTAGATGTCCTCATGCATTGCATATTTAGTCACCCTTAAATTGAAAGAGGTACATTAAATTCAAAGACAAAAAGTTACTTCATGCATGGAAAACACAAAATATTTACAAATATTCAAAGAATACTTCGGGAGGCTATCTGAAGAGATGCAAAATTTAATTTGAAGGATTTTTATAAAGAATGTCCTTCAATTTATTCCTTCATAAGAGTTGAATAGAGCTTCTCTATGTTCATGTATCTATTGCCATTGAATCAAAAGGCACATGAGAGAACAGGAAAGTAAAACACATTTTAGCTGCTTTGGGTGATTTGCAAAGCTTTCTACATCATCCCTATTCCTTGTGCAGCGCACTGTATTTCTAGATGCCCCTTGATCATTCTGCTATCACAAGTACCTGTATGCTCCACATCCGAATTCTGGCTATGATGAAAGATGTAGAAGAAATCAAGGCCATTACATGCAGGTTCAGTGCTCTATACTATTTGGCTGCCTACTATACAATTCCTGCTACACATTTACTGTTTGTCTTGTGTCTCTCTCCCCCCTCCCCCCCCAATATGGGAACATCGCACAGGATACCACATGGGATCATCAATACACGCAACCCTTCTTACAAGAAAGGACAAGGAAGTTCAATGTGTGAGAGTTCCAGACATAGTCTGGGAAATGGATAAAATGATATTGCTGGACTATTCAACGTTTTTCCAAATTCAATATGCAAATCTGAAAGTTGTGATATTTAAAAAAAGTCTATTAGAGTAGACTTGCTTAGAATATTTTTTTTTTCCCCCAGGAAAAAGTGTCTGTCTCAGACTTACAAAGGATTGTGGGGATTGAGGATTTGTGAGCAGTAGCAAACCAAGAGTGAACAGACTTGTACGTTCCTCCTATGGTTTCTGTTACTATATACAGTTCTCTTACTATTTTATGTTTTTATCTGCTACATTTTAGTATCTTAACAGTTACTGATTTAATACACCTTTCAAGTAACATCAATAAAAGAAAGTTAGAAGTTGTAATGACATCAGTGGAAGGGTATTACAAGGCTCCTAGGAACTGTAATAGCCTTCCACTGATGGTACTGAAAATAGTATTATTTTACTGTTCTAAGACAGTTATCAGCTAATACTTTCCTGTACCTTATAAGAAATTAACTGGTGACAATATATAATATACATAGATGGGATAGGCTAATAAATGGTCCCAGAAACAAATACAAATGATTGCAGGGGATTGTAAAGGGCATAAAGCCTCAAAATTAATTCAAGTATATCCAGTTTCATGTTGTGCTTTATCTTCTAGTTAATGATTTAGCTTTCCTTTTGAATGACATCAGTGCAAACACATTAAAGATCACCGATGCCAAATAACAGACACAAGTTTAATTGGTTCATCTACTGTTGTACCAGAATGATAAATTGCTAAGGCAAGCTTGCTTGTTTGGCTCACAGTTTTTCCTGCCTTGTCACTCAGTTATCTTTAGGCAAAAAAATGTATTTTGCACAAAACTTCCTCAGTTTACCCATAATTTCAATTATTTACACTTAATTTTATCTGATTACTCTGCAGTCAAGATATTTATACCCCAACAAAGAAGATCTAAGGGACAAAAAATATTGACACAAAGTCAGAATAAGACTATTGACACTAACAGCTTTAAGCAAGCAGAAACTTTACGTGGTCATGTTATGATTCAGAAAGGCAAATTAGTGAGGGCTGCATTTCAGTGAAAGCTGTATCAATGGCTTGATGCAAATTGAAAAGCACTTGCATGTTTAACAAATATTCAGAGCATACTTTAAACGTGGCAAAGTAATAGATGGAAATAAGGATCAAAAAGCTGTACCACAGTGACTTTTAAAATGTGTCTTAAAACTGTCTTCTCAGCTACATAATTAGCAGCTTGGTACAGGTTTTTATGGAACTATTAAGGAAGGCAGCTTAATAGTCGCGAAATCATGCATCATCTCATGGACTCTCGGCTGGTTTGATTGCAGACAACCAGATTTCCTTACCTGTAACAGCATTTCTCTTCTAGAGTCACAAACATCACAGGCAGAGCCTTGGATATTTTGACATGCAGTTTGAACTGTAATTCGTATCAATCTGCAAAAGGTAATATTTTTAATTTATTGCTTTATTTCTCAGAGGGACGTTGTATATTTGTCTTGTTACAAATACTAAAGATAAAATTACTAAACTGCTCGCTTAAAAATGTCGTTTTCATGCACTAATAAGCTGCCGTGACATTATACAACTCAGAACTGAAAAAAACCCTTGCTGTTTTCCTTCAAGCTAAGCCCTTACAGTCTCAGGAGCACCTTATAAATTGCAGTTGATGCTGGAGCTCCAACGTGATTGTCATCAGTGAATCTTATGGCATCTGTGAGTGAAGCTGTCATACCTCCAAAGAGTAAATTCTATCATTTACAGAGCGGGAGTAAAGAAGCGGTCTCCCTCCTCTGCATTTAAGCTTTGAGGGCGAGGGATGACTATGCAGCCTTCTGGGTACACTTTCTGCATTGGCCCACTCAATACAGAGTCTAATGTTGTAGGAGTTGGTATCAGAGTCGGAGTCATTGTGTTCCTCAGTTGTTATGAAGAGTATGTATAATCGTGATCCCCCCACCTAGCTTTATGATAATACCGTTTTGCAGCGTGAATGCCAACATGGTATTTATCTTAAGGCTAAGCCATAGACACAACCTGCGAAAGACGTGACATTTGTAGTATGAAAGGGCTATTACAACTTCATGTCATAGTTTCCCAAAGCTAAACAATCGTAATATTTTGGTGACAACAGGAAAGCAGAAGCCATATGGGACTCTGACAAAGAAAATGAACTTCTGTAGCTAGAGAACTCCTTCATTGCACTCTTTGGAGAAGTCAGAGTAACTTAGGAGAACAAAACGGTAAGAAGCCAGACAGCCTTTTGACCGCTGCCGCTGTGCTGCGGTTACCCCATAGAGCACGGCACCTAACGTAGGGTCCCGGGTTTGTTCCGGCACCCACGGCAGGCTGGGCAGCAGGGGAGGCCTCGGCGGGCGGCAGCAGTGCTCGGCCCAGTTTCGGGTGACCCGGC
>NW_009232316.1:0-20689 GCF_000690835.1 Fulmarus glacialis
GCTGGCTGGGGTTAAACCACGACAGATGTAAATATATTCTAGTTTAATATTTTAGCTCTAGCTTATGCTAGAATTCCTCATTTAAATTACTGATAAAATAAAAATAAGTCTTGGACAGCCCAGTGAGTAAAATCACCACGGCGACAGTTAAGATCCGAAATCCAAATGAGGGTAACACTGTCTAACCAAAAATCAATATTCCCTCATGTAATGCTTTATCCATGTATTTCTGCTTGTATTTCAAGCTGCTTAAACCATGGCAAGTGCAGTCTTTTAGTCATTCCTCTCACAGCCATGATGCACTAAAATTTCAAAATTGCCTTCTGCTTGATGGTTGCTGAACTGGCTCCCCATGGTGTTGATATCCTAACAATAGAAAGCAGCCACCTGTGAAAATGTTGGTACCTACAATATTGTCTTCCCTCCAAACCACATGCTGCCCAATGCTTCACAAAAGCCCCTTCCTCTCCTGACCCTCACTGTGCCGTGGAGACCCCCGCCCTGCAGCCTCCATCACATCCCCACTAACCTCAGCACTGTTCCCTGTGGTGCTCAGGGCAATGGGAGAGGATACCAACCTTGAATCCTTTTCCCAGTCTGCTTTCCTCCCTGTTGTGTTCATAAAGCAAAGAGTTTCCTGTACTGCCTTTTTTTTCAAACCACAGCCTTTTACCTACATCCCTTTCTCTTCACACTCCCTCTGCCCCAGCCTGCCTCACTGCATCCTCAAGCTCTGGAAGAAGACCTGTTAAATGAGAGAGGCAAGCTGGCACGAGCCAGATGAAAGAAAGGTTAACTGGCAGAATTTAACTAATCTGTGGACTGTTCTTATAGAAGACTGAATTAACCTCTGTGGAAGTGGGAAAGATGTCTGAGCCGTTACGGAAATATCCATGTATGTAAAACTCTGAGAATAGCTCGGTGGCTATTCTCAACAGAAACACAGAAGAAAAACAATTAAGCCAACACCAAGAGAAAAACTTGTGCCACTAAATTATACATTTCCTCAAAATGCTAACGGATATTTGGTCTGTGGAAGCAGTGTGGATTTTATGATTCATTTTATGACTGATAACTGAAAACATAGAGTGGGATTAATTGAGCAGATAAAAATGAAGCTCTCTAGAAGATAGCTGTATAGTCTAATACAGGTGTCTATGCTACCTCATTCATTAGGGGAGAGAGGTGTAGAAGAGCCATTCCATGTCTTTTGGACACCTATAATCAGATGGGAGAACTTGCTTGCTGAAGGATGCAATGACCACAGGAGTGAAGACAATCAGCTTACTGTGAATGCCTAATGAACTTGACAAATGTCAAATGAGATGAATCCCATACTTCCTCTGCAAATTCATCATGTTCTCCTTTCCCAGCTCTTCAGAATCACCCAGTCAACTATCATGTATTCTCCTGTAACTTACGGACCTATTAATTATGATATTTCATATTATTTCTCTATAGAGGATGTATGGTATGTTCAAAATCATCATGGCTAATGTATTGGGTATAACTGGCAGGGTTTGGGGACAGGTAGCAGCAGGGAAGACCTGTAGGAGGAGGCCATGAGCTGCTCTGTGGTGGCTACAGCTGGGCCCAGGTGGCTCTGAAACCCACGTAGGCAACCCATCCTACTGGCTCTGAAACCTGTGTGGGTAACCTATTGCACACCACTGCAGGGGAGCACCGAGCACTTGTGCTCGGACATTTAAGAAAGAGCAGTAGCTGCTAGGGGCAGGAGGAACAGAGGAGGAAAGTAGAAGGGGACATTGCCTGGGACGTGGCTGGAGAGACACTCTTGGAAGAAGGTGCTCCACGATGAAGGAGTTATGGCTTTGAGGGACTTTGGCTATGGATGACCCATGCCAGGGCAGGGACACCCCAGAAAGACTGTGACCTGTGAGTGACCCACGCTGGGGCAGAGGACAATGAGTGAGAAGTGAAGAGCAGTAGAGGAAAAAGAGGAAGCAAAGAGGTCAGAAAGTAACCATTATGCACCAACTCCAATTGCATGCCCTGTTGTAAAGGCTTTGGGACAGTCGGAGTGTAGCAGGTGATGAAAACGAGGGGAGTTGAGATCAGGAAGAGCAGAGGAGAGATATTTGACTGAAGCTGAGCCTAGGAAAGGGGGAAGGAAAGGTGTTTCCCTTGGTGTTTGTTTAATTGCTTATGTTTTCTTTTTTTGAATCAATGATTAGAAGTTTATGTTAACTAGCAATAAATAAAATAATATTGACACTGTTCTGCCCGCAACAGTTTTGGAGACCCCTTCTGGTATTTATAAGGCATTGCAAATAATTTCTTCCCTCTTACCCTGGCTGTGCCTCTATTATTACTGTGTCACGGCAAGCTGTAGCTACTTCTAAGCAAGAATGCTCTTCCTTATTTCAAAATAAGTCTAAGCATTTTTCATAAAGTTTCAGGTACAATTGTGATCTTAACTAACACTATTAAATAGAAATTCCAGGAGGGGCTAACTTACTGCTGATTTTCTTAACCGTGTGAATGTCATTGAGAAACATGTTGAGTTTCACATACTGAGACAACACAGGCAAAATCTTCCTCCCTGTAAACTGAAGCTTATTTTCATGAAAAGTTACATTTATATATACATATAACAAAAAACCATTTAACAAATTCCTATTATGCAACAGGCAATATCATGTTTATTGGCTGTTTCTCAAAATGATGAGAAGCATTTTTAACTGGTATGGCACTTTAAATATAAGATGGTGAGATGTGAAGTGAATAATTAAATTCAGTACCAGAGAACTTGATATATCAACTCTTGACGTATCCTGTTATAAGCTTTGGGATAGGAAACTGCAGTTTGCCAGTGCAAACAGTAATTTTAGGCTTAATCTAATCAGAATGAGTGTAAACCAATGATTCACAAGTTTTATATGATATACACACAACTATACTTAAGAAAAACTTACCGTATGATGCTACACATTTACAAGAGGAGACTGAGGTAAACTCCAACAGAGTTTGTTCTTAGAGTCACAGAGTTCCTTTTACTCCAGAAGAAACTATTCTAAAATGATTTCCCATTTTGCATGTCAGCTTAGTTGATAGTCAAAAGATTGCCAGTATTTCTTCAGAAGATCCCTTCAGTAGCTGAGGGCGGTTTACGCTGTGTGCATAGAAATAAAATGACTAGACTTTCCTCAAATGGTCATCAAATGAGTGAAGGAAAACCTTTTTGTAATGGTTGCCATGACCATTTATAATATTTGTTAGTTTGTCATCCACTTCTACTCTTTCCTTTACAGAATTACTAAAAAAGAGAATAGACCACAATTTAATTCAATCACAGAAAGCAAAGGATGGAAACAGACCCCACACAATTGCTGTATTTCCTTTCTCTCTTAAGAATGATACTGGCATCTAAACAAAGAAAATTTGAAGAGGAGAAGGAATCTGGCTTTCATTTTTGGAAAGTATAACAATAAGCCAACAGTACGTTTATGGAGACAATCAATAACATATCCATCTCCGGAATGGCTTTGGCAGTCATCCTTTGGTCTCAGTTTCCCATTACAGTGTCAGAACTCAAGGTACAAATGCTCTCTCCACCTGGTCCAATCTCCTTCTCCGCTGCCCTCCCAAAGCTTATTGCTTATGGTGAGTGAAGTCTCAGTCTTCAGGAAGGTTATTCCCTAAAAGAAGTAATGCATAGTCCAGACTGGGCTATCCTGACTCCTTTCCCCACACTGCTCCTACGAATCTGAATGGTTTCCCGAGTTCATGATCATACCCACTTGTTTTAGCCTTAGCACAGCACCAGCTCACTAGATGCCAAGTGAAATCCCATCCCATCCTCCATGGGATTTCATCCACCCCCCTGGCTAACATCTGCTGCTGCAATGCCATCAGGCAGGGGCTGAGACTGGGCTTAAACCTTCACCTTACCTCTCCTTCTGATACTGAATCTGAGTTCCTCCTTCAGTTGGAATGAATATCGCTTAATCCTTCTCTCTACCAAGCACCTTTGTAACATGTTGGTTGTAGGTTTTTAACTGCATGTGGTAATCCTGCCACATTTACTGAAAGCTGCATAAGGCCTTTAAGATTTTGGCTGTTGGACTCTATGATGGGATCTCAAGGCAGCCCAAAATTTTGTGGTGGATCTGCCTGCCCTTCTTCCTGGAAATGAGTGTACTGAACACCCCAGCAAAACCTTCAACCTCTACTGGCATACTCAGAACACAAACTAGAACCAGATGACTCAAAAGAGAGGCCTTTAGATCTGCTAGAAAAATCAGACAAAAATCAAAGCCTTTGAAAAGATATTTTCTCTGTTGCCTGCTCTTGTCTTTGAATGGCAAGACCTTTACTCAAGGCCTGATTTCTAGTCCAGCAATTTCCAGCAGCTTTCTGCACAGAACTGAGCACTGCACTGTTCCCCTTGGGTGTCTATGAAAACTACTTTCTTTTTATTATTTGCTAGTCCCTGCTTTCCTTATAGTGCTGCCAGTATCCCGTTTATGCTTTCTCTCGCTCTTGCATTGTGAACTTCTCCCTTGCTAAGCTTGCTTGCTTTTAGCAATGGTGCAATCTTCACTTTCTTCCACGTGGTTTCTGGGCTGAGACAGCCTTGACAAGACAAGAA
The DNA here is from genome assembly GCF_000690835.1 of Fulmarus glacialis. Lineage (NCBI taxonomy): Eukaryota > Metazoa > Chordata > Aves > Procellariiformes > Procellariidae > Fulmarus > Fulmarus glacialis. The sequence continues at coordinate 4,613 of NW_009232316.1, forward strand.
GGTAAGCTGCTTCCTTTTCTGCCTTCCAGCCACAGTCCCCTCAAGAAAACACACAGCACTAAGCACTCTTGGGAAACCAAAACACCTTTCTTCTTATACACACGTGTCTGTATGATCCAACAGTTCAGAACAATTTTTTTTTCTTCCCAAGATCTGAAAGCATTAATGGGACACAGTCCTCACTCTCTGCAGTCTTTCCAGAGGTAATGGGATGACAGCTGTGTGCATATAATCTTCCACCGCACGGTTTAAGAGATTAGAGCTATGGGTTTTGAAGGAAAGTCTGTATTACCTTTCCTTCTAGGCTAAACCTTTGATATTGTCTTTCTCTTGAGATTCATTTTCTTGTTTGTCACTTCAGGCTAGTTTACTTGCAGGAGAGCTTCTAAAACTTTTGGACTTCCTTCCAAAGTCCTTTTGTATTTTGTCAGAATGACAAATAAAATTAGCACATGGTAACAGAAAATTTGCTTGACTTTGTCCTGTCACTGCAGGAAATTATGCTCCTATTTTCTCTGTTGTGAGACAAGATTCTGCCTTCTATCTGGATGCTCTGTGCATGTATTTGTCAGCAGGACCCAAAGTTTACAACAACCCTTGCCTTGCTATGAGCTACAGAATCCACCTGAGTGCTGTATCGATGAGCATTTCTATCTTGTCTTTTAGCAGACACATCAGCAAGAAACCTCCCTCCAACTTTAACTGGAAACACGTTAATGATATAGCTGAGAAATATCTCTGGTTTCCATGATGCAAAGTGGAAGCCTATGAATAGTCAGGGTTCCAGCTGAAGGATGGTGGGACTAACATGCAAACTCTTTAGAGACCTCTCTAACAAACTCATGTGCTCATTTGTCCACTGAGCGGACATACATCTAATGAAATGAGTGGAATATTTCAAGGACGAGATATGGAGGCTTGTCTTTGTGGCCTTTTTGAGGACTATGACCTTGTAACACAAACAGTTCTCTCTGCACAAAATGTAACTACCACTGAAGTTGAAAGATGCTGGGAGAACATGCCAGAATAAACGTGATTTTCTTCTTGATAGGTACTGAATGCTGAACTTGTCAGAGCAAGTCAGAGTGAGAATCACCGATAGCGGCACTTGGCATTTATATCTGACATAGAACACTCATCAATTAAGCTAAGATTTCAGTTTGTGAATGGGGTAGCAAATGGTTGTTTGTCTGTCTGCATTACAGTCCAAAGCTAGAAAAGGCCACCTTTCCAAAAATCCCTCTGTTCTTAAAATTAAAAAAAATTTCTTTGCCAACACATCAGTGTTTAGAATTAGAATTTAAGTTTTTAGTTTCCCCCTAAAATAGCCCTAGGTGATGAGCCATTCTTCAATTACAGACATTACAGAGCCATGTGAAACAATCTATAAAGTGCATTTCATCACTCAAGAAACAAGTTCTTAAAGGTGACAGTATTTCACTTTTCAATAGATTCTATGCCAAATATGACTTTTGTCCTGTAAGTAGTTATCATTCTGCTGTCCACATTTGAAGGCTTCCTTGACTTTTTTGCTCCTAATTGCTCCAAGTCAATGCTTCTGTTCCTTTCCCTATTGCACATGAGAATTTCAAAGCTGAGTCTTTCCAATCCAAAAATATTTTTATACATGGTTTAGTAGTTTGCGGAGCACATTTTAAGATACAGGAAAAGAACTTAACAATTAGCATATGTAGACATAACCATGTTTTTTACGGTAGGTGGAAAGGGGCAGGGAGAGCACACACAGCGCTCCTTTTCATTAATTCATCTTGACTCATGCTGTCCCTCCTTTTGCTGGAACTCTTTTTAAGAATTGGAATTTCCTTTGGAAGGGCTTGCAGGTAGCTGTAGTGCTCACTAGTTGGCTATACTATTTTAGACTTTTTTTGTTTACTGAAACTGCTTGCCAATTTGCAAGTGATTTGCAGTTTTTTCCACTATTGAGAATGCCTGGTGCAGCCTATTTTATATGGGCATGTACTGCCTGGCTTCCATTAGTAAAATATTTTATAGAGGACAGCACAATGTTTTAATTATTTTGTTGATTTCATTGCACTTGACTGGACAGATAGGATCCCCATGCACATCTTGTTTTTCATTTACTTCTTTGCTTTGTTGTGAAAGACATTTATTTTGGCTAGATGCAACTATCAATCTATACTTGTTCATTAATTTGGCAGTTTCAAATTCAAAATGCTACACAGTATTATTCATTAATATTGATTAAAAAATAATAGAGAGATTAAATATAAGGATATTTCCAGAGGTAAAGAACACTCCCTAAAAAAAAAAGGATATAGGCCTTCTTTCCACAGAGATTGTTGCACTTCATCAGCTGAGACAGCTGTTGCAATCATACCCTAGCACTGACCTGTTAATACCGAAATAATTTACATCCATCTGGAGGGAAGACTATGCTAGTAAGAAAACGAGATTGATGCTCCCAAAAGGCATTGTATTGATGTAACTCCCTACATAGTTCTACCAAAACAGAAATCATACAGATCCAACCCTAATGTGTCACTGAAAGCTATTACCAAATACTATCTAAATTACCCAAATCAGCTACAGAATTACCGGGTTTGATGTAGCAACTATTCAATAAAAAACAGAGCCAGGACAACCGAGATACACTGTTCCTCCCAATATTAAAGTCTGAGAAACTGTACAAAAGTGAAGATACTGAAAGAGAAAGCCTTGCTATTGTCTGTCGTTAACAATGCTATAATTGTTATGGCTCCCAGCACCAAGATTTAATTAAACAGACTCAAACAGGCAGTCCCACAGTAGGAAGAGACTTAAGGAGCAGCATAGAGTCAATTTTAAGGAAGGACCTATTTTTCATGCCTAATCTACTATTTCCAGTTATTGTTTACAATTCTTTCATGTTAGAGCACTGCTGTTAATGAAACAGCAGTGTTTACTGTTTCTTACAAGTCCCTCAAAAATCGACGTGTTATTTGTGTTCTCTAGAACTAATAATTATAATACTAATATACTAGTTATAAAGAGCAGGCTGCAGTCCAGACAAAGCCAGTTAAATTCGAATTAATAAATTTAGTTCAAAGGACAGCAAATAAAGGCTAACAGTGCAACGCTGCGCAACTAAGAATATCAGGCTCCACTGGAAAGTAAAGCAAGTGTTTACACAGCTTTAACAGAAGGTGAGCTAAGTGCAGCTGAGAACTACAACACCTAGCAGAGATTTAGGCAGTTCCTTCAATTTTTGTGGTAAAATCCTCTATCTTCCTCACTTCTTCAGGTAACAGTCAAATTATAATTACAATTCATCTTTTCACACTTAAAAAAAATATATCTTTTGCACTAGAATCAACTACATTCTATATCTAACAGGTATTTGGGTATCTCCTGTAGACTGGATACAGCTTCAACAAAGTTTCCAGAATCAAGCTTAACTGCTGACAGGGAACATATTATTACCTGGAACTGAAGATTAGAAATGTACTTTAGGAAAGTTCAGCTCCCTAGGACAAAATTAGCTTTGGTGGATAAGCTTTTCCAGCTATATATAGAGATGCAAACTAAAAGTCAGTGAGGAAAACATAGTGCAGCTTGTCATGGGGATATGCTGCATGAATTTTGCTAGGCTCATTTGGCTTCAGTGAATTTGAGTGGAATTTCGGTTGCATTGTGTTTGAAAACTGCATTTAACTGTAGTGTACCTATATGATAAGGAAATTACATTTATTATAATTACTTCTTTAGTGCAAGTTCTGCATTGGTATCAGAGTATGAAAGGTCATAAAGACTCTTGTTCCCCCAAGACACCGTTCTTTTAAAAGTACCTTATCTGAAGTGTAAGCAATTCATGTGAAAACCTTACTTTAAAAATACCTAAATACAAAAAGGAAACACTTTTTCAATTTCTGTTATAGGGATATACTAATAAAGTATAGCTGATGCCAAATACTCCTCTACATCTGATTTGTTAGTAGGGTTTTTGCATGTACCCTTTGAAAAACAGAAAACATTTGGGCAAATTAAATTGGATTTGGTATGGCTCCAAATGTGTTTCAGTGCACATCAGTTTCAAAATAGAACAATTATTGTGTAGTAGTAAAAAAAGTCTTCAAAGGCATTTTGATCTGAGGAAAAAAGCAGAACATGATCAGTAGCAAAGTTTCTGCACTAGTAGAAAATTCAGATTTAATGCATTAGAAATAATATTCCTAAAGTAAGCTATTCCCCAGTAAAAGGCATCACCAAAATGCTTCACTTGACAGACAAAGGAGTAATTGAGGACACTTACTTCACTATTCAGAGGAACGTGTTTAACAGTCTAAGGTAATGATTTAAGCATAATCTGACTACTTGAACGGTAATGTACAGAGACTGACAGTTTAATAAATCCAGGTCCAGAAAGCACCATAAACCACTTGTTGCAACCATCCACAGCACTGATGGCAGCAAAGCACCCCGACACAGGCTTCAGTTGCTCTGCTAGCACTCCTAACCTCAGGCCAGCAGGGATAACCAGCAACACCGAGATCCAAGCCACCACAATTTTGCTGTTAGCAGTATTTAAGATAACTTAGATACGGCTACTTTTGCGGCAGTAACGCTCCTCACTTGAAATTAAACAGCCTTCAAAAATATGTCCTTGCTTTGCACATGGGAACAAAGAGCTCCCTTTTGGCTTTATCAGTTGGTCTAAATATTCGGGATTTCAACAGCATGGGGAGTGGGAAAAGGATATTTACACTACCCAACTTTAAGCACTTAACGTACTTCCTTCCCTCTCCTTGTCTCCAGTGTTTGCCAGGTTTACATTTGCCACAGCTATAGCACTTCTGTCTCCTCTGGGAACAAAACACCAGAAACAGCCTATTGCCTCTAGCTTTCTGATAAGCAGCAAGGAAACAGGATTTAAATTCACATGACAGGTACTCAGCTAATCATTTTTCATAAATGATAGTGCTATTATATTAGACATTAAACAGGGGAAAATGTGTTTGTGTGTACAGAGCCATTCATCTACTTCAAGTCATCTACAGAGAAATAATTTAAGGATCAAGTTCTCATTTACTTCATTGATTTTTTTTCTCCACACAGACTTATGCAAGATTATGATGTAAGACAACAACATCAACGCTTCTGGTGAAATAACAACTGAAGAGAGATGTCAGAGAACACCACTCCGTTTTCAACTATGCGAAGAATTTATCTACAGAAAGCTATCAGTGTCATCAAAACTATCACTGAGATAAGGCATATTAATATCAAACCAGGAGGCTGCCTTTGGAATGGACAATATTGGATTAGTAAATGTGACAACACCAGAGTTTATAAATACATAAGTTTCCCCAAATTTCCTACATTTACAACTATAGTTCTCATTGACCAGACATACCTGAAGCTTCCTCACCTTGTTCTGAGAACCATAGGCTTATATGGAAGTTGCTGCCTGGAACAGCTCTCCACCCTGGGCAGATAGGTAACAAACTGAACTGGCATCTGTCTGGTATTTTGGAAACAGAGAAGTTTTAAATAGTACGTATCAATGAAATGCAAAGGTTTTGCATCTCAATGGGCATCTTAGAATGGGATATGATGAATATAAAATGTTATTCTATACTGTATCATATTGTCATACACGGAATTATTAACCCTGCCCACTTGGATATAAGAAGAGCTGGAAATAGAAACAGTGACAAAAATGAAACTTTTAATTCTTCCCTGGTGAAAACGTGCAGTGAATTCCACGCAGCCCCATACTGTTCCTTCCTTCACACTATGTCCTTACAGTTTAACCTTTTCTTGTACATGCAATAAGTTTAATTGTCCTACCTTATGACATGTCACTTTGTATTTCACTATAGCTACTTCTCCTGAGTGAAGTCTTTAGTCATGAAAGAGAGAAATTGGAGGGCAATTAAAGCTCCTGCTTATTTGGTGTGTTTGAAAATAACTGTTACACTACCTGTGGTCATTCCCAGATTACGTTTCTGTGCATCTGTCCAGAATTTGTGTGTTAAAAAGATGCAGTATCAATGTTGACATTCTGGAGAGTTAAAAAGATATATTCAGAAATTCCTTACTTCACTTGGACAATACGATCATTCCTATTAAACTCATTTACTTGTTTATGTACCATTTGTGTGGGTTTCATTGTGATAATTTCCACAGTGTATGGTAGTACCAAGCCTTAATTTATAACACCTTGTTCAGTGGTTCTCAGTCTAGGAGTTGTGATCGCCAGGCCAAAAGCACAGCTAAAACTCAAACACTGGCAGAACTGGAGTATGAAACTGGAAGTATGAGCACTAATGAAAAGAAGGGGTTGGTTTAGATTTTCTAGAATGACCACACTCACTGAATTCCAGGCATGATTTGTTTTCTTTTTCTAGCATTTGGATAACTTGAGTGCTGCATGGAACCAGCTGTGGGTCTCCTGTGTAGTCCCTTAATGAAGCCGAGTGCTTAGATCTTCTTCTGTAAGATTTAGAACCTGTGACGGGTTATGGAAAGTAGAATTTACGCAGATACCCTCCCCTCAAATTATTTGGACAGAATACATGGTTTCCCACTTTGTTTCTCTTCTTCACCACTAGCACCATTTATATCTAAATTAGCACACTTCAGGATCAAAGGTCCTGCATTTATACAAAATACATATTAGAACATAAATGTTTCTTCAAGTTTGGCAGAACTACAGGAAAAAAACAGAAAAACACTGGAAGAGGGGATTAAAACAGAGAAGGCAGATTAGATTGTTCATTGGAGTAATCTATCACAGCGCTGGACACCAGCTCCAACCAGAGAAGGAAAATGGGTGCAGTCCCTGCTCCATTAAAGCCAGAAGTCTGGTTAGACACAGAGGGAACGGTCTGAGCGGTATGTGGCAGTCTCTGCCCCAACTGCTGCCTCTCTCATGCCTGCACCAGCATCCCTGCAGCAAGCATGCCCGGAGGGATCCTAAGGAAACCTAGCTCTGAAGAACAGAATTTGTGCCGAAAATACTGTTTGCAATAGCACATGCTCATTGTGCATTTCAGATTGTTGTTTAAAAATTTACCAATAGCTTTTACTTTTACTGCCAGCTATCTTTGCAGAAAAGCAGAGAGATTGGTTAGGGAAGTCAGAACCCCTCCAACATGTACATTCCTTATGGATGATCGAGGAACAGCCACAGTGGTGATCCCTCTTTTCTGGAGATGGGATAATTTCATCTTTTGCACACCAATGGCAAGTTCCTTTGGGAAGACAGTAAAATATATTAGAACTTCATCATGAATAAATTTTATGATTAATAAAACGTATCAGGTGAAATAAGAAGCACTTGATCGTTGAACCTTTTACGATTTCGGTTCCCTCAACAGCAATTTTTCTTAAAATTTATTGGTTTTATTGAGCTTGTGCTATAGAAAATAGAAAACATCCTCAGTAGAAGAAGGGCCACTAGTTGAATGAGACTTATAAGAATTTACTAGCAAAATAAAATAAAAATTTAAACTCTAAACATTATAATAAAAATCCATCACTAAATCAAAGTAAAGGCTAGATTTTTTTTTGCTTTGGTGCCAATCCCATGTTAGGGATGGTTCATTAAGTAAGTAATCAAAGTTAAATAAAAATATGCACAGCTCTCCCTTTAGAAGTTCAGATCCATTAGGAAGGTAGGAAAGTCAAAGCTCTGTCTGATGCTCTTCTCTGCATGGCTCCTAGTTTTGCCAAGGAAGCAGTACACAATGTCTGTTGACTCCAAATAGGCAGGAGTAGGAAGTCTAATTAATCTGCAAAGAGATGGTTATTCCTTTGTAGTCTAATTGACACTGGATATATTTCAACACATTAATACACTCCTATTTTTAAAAGAAGAAGGGTGCTTCGTAAAACTCCGGCATGCTTACATGCTGTTTCTTTCGTAATGCATTGTACTGTGGTCAGAAGTACTGCTCTTGGATACCCATCAGAGCAACTTCCAAGACAAAATTAATACATACTTAAAATCTTATTTTGTTTTCAAAATGGCACTTCTATTTGAAAGAAATTAGTCAGAACTAAAGGAAAAAAAACAGCACACCTGTTGAATAGATAAATCCCCCATATAGAATACTGGCAGCTGTTATACAGGGCAATGACAGCTAAAGTCATGCAAAGCTCAGGGATGCTGCTTGACACAGCAGCCTGCTTTGAACTCTCCCTCCTTGGTTCATCTGGGTTTGTACCCTAAGGTTTTGTTATCCAAGAATCTTCCAAAAGATAAAGCAAAACTTGATCAAAATGGAGTCTGCACAGCAAAATACTGACTCACGCTTTTGTCCTCCTAAACTAGTCTTGGTTCACTGGATTGTAATTTTGGCAAATCTAGTCAAGTTTCACATCCAAAATTGTAATTAGAGAAGATGGATCCTGTTAAGAAATAATACGCTCAAAATTATAATGGAAAGAACAACTGAAAAAACAGTATTTGCCAATGTGGAATAAGGCTATATATAAAAAAATCATATAAAGTGATGTAATTTTCTCCTTCCAGTTTACATATTTTTTGTCTTCTATAAGATGCTCAAGAAAGACACATTCAAGATTATCTGTAAGGAGAGAAAAAAAATCGTCTTTGGTTAGTCTGCTAACTTTTAGGAGAGTTGGCAAAATACAGAAATAAGTGAATCCCTCCACCCAAAGATAGGCTGCTTTGAAGAAGAATGTGGATCTAGAACAGAAAGTGAGAAGTTGTGGAAACCTGTATCCCAGAAGAAAACAGGGAAATTTTATAGCATGCCAACAATGTCATGGCACAGGCAGAAAACAGCACTCTCCAGGAGTGCCCAAACAGGGATATGCCAGCTGATCATTACAACTTCCATTCCCAAGCAAATCTTGGAAGTGGCAAATACTATAAAGGTAGGAAGCAAAATATCTGAAAAAATGTGACACACAAAAGCCTTCATAACATATACATAGTTCTTTTTATACCATGTGCTCTACAGATACCAGACCCTAGTATTGCAAAGCAAATGGACAAAATCATGATAGCCATTGATGACATTTAGTCTGTATAAACTTTGAAGCTGTGTTAAAAAAACTTCAGGAGCACAGTTTAGTAGCTAAAATCTTCAGAACAAATTAAGCCCTAAACCTCTGAACTGATTCTTAAGAGTATTTTTCTGTTTTAATCATCTTTGCTTCCACTTAGGGCAATCTGGATGCAAGTTTTCCAGCATCCTCAAATTATCCCCCCCCCATCCCAGGAATTTTTCCCCACTTTTCCTTTACATGCTCTGCAATCACATGTCACCAAAGAATATCCGTCCCCAGACAGATCTCCAAGAACCTACCATTCCTGTAGCAATTATACGGATTCATGGAAATCATGCTTGCAGCAATGCATAAAATAGCACATATGTATAAGCATGCTACATCTCAGGAGAACAAAGCAAGCCATTCACCAGCAACTCACATAATTTTTTACAACATAATGTTAATTTAAAAAAGCTACTGACAAGTCTAAAGTACCTGCCATTACTGTTGCCACATTGCAGGGGTGGGATTGGGTTTCTTTTAAACTGTTTATGCAATTTGTTCATGACTCATGGCAACTCCAGGAACCAACAAGCTGGCTGCATCCATGAAACAGTAATTGAAAGCAGAGAGGTAAACAGAAAAAAAAGAATAATTTTTCTTGCACGTAAATATTCATATTGCATAATTTTCTCTACATAGAATTCCACATACTTATTGAAAGATTTTGTCCCCAGAAAAGTGCTAATTTCATCATTTTAGTGGAAGATCTCTACACCTCTAGATTCCTCCTCCCATAAGCAGAAAACTTGACATCTAAGTTAGATATGACAGAATCAGACATTACTAAGCTGGAGACCAGTGTTCATATGCTGAATTTTATTAGCTTTCTTTTCATGTAGAATCTGACCAGGTCATTTTCTTCTCTCCCTGCCTATTTTGATGACACTAATCAAAATGTGTGGTGCTGGGGAAGGGAACCACTGAAGAAATCTTTACTTGCATTCACAGCTGAATATTTGCAAGAGATTCCAGGATTTATGGTGATCATGAAGCATGCTGGCTTGTTTGCAAATGGCATAACGCAAGTTATGAACCCCCACTTGGTGGCAAGTGTAGCATTTAAAGAAATATCAGATAAAAATGGATGTGCTACGCTGACTTTTAAAGTCACCCTTCCCAAGTGTGGAATATGTTTAAATGTCTATGAGGCAAAATAAATATTTGCATCAACATTTCCCAAACTTTCTACTTTTCCTCTATCTGGTCTAAAACACATTTTTAAGTACAATAGTAGGTAGTTGAGCACTTTAACTTAGTAAAAACTCTGGATACAAAATGTCCATGAAAATCTCTCTCATTCTGGACAATCAAATGAATCTATGGTGTAATCCACTAAGAAAAATAGTGAATTTTGCTGGGCAAGTTTCCTCTCCCACTTCTACCCTCTCTTACATTTTATTGTTTTGAGACTTCAAATACATAAAACCTCTGGTTTCAATTATATCTAGCCAGATATAAATATTAATTACATTAAAACCTATAATTTCATTTACACTTTCAAGAGTTAAGCAAATACTCATCTTATTATGATGCCCACATAGAATAAAAATAGAAGCTTACAGTATTAAAAGCAGAAATTAGCATACGTGTCCCCAGACCCCTCTACTGCAACAAAGATGTAGACAGTTCAATTTTCAACATTTGTTTTACTTTAGAATCTGGGTCCATTTTTCTTTCTTCCATCTACTTCTGTGTGGAAATTTGTGTAGCATGTGCTTTCCAAATAAAGTCTTTTTATTGGGCACTGCCCAGAGCATAGCCGGAAAGAAGGATAAATATGAATGTCCACCCTAAATTTTCAATTATTTTATATTTTGCATGTGCATTAACTTTATAATTTATATTGCAGGTGTTTTTAAGACACCTTTTCATCACTAAAATGACCATAGAAGATATTGTTGATGAAAGGGATTAGTTACCTATAACTAATTCCTTCTAAGATATATTACCTACAGATACAGCAGCTTTAGCTAGCAAATTTCTGTTTTCAACCATGTCCATCCACTCCTTTACAATGGCACATTTCCAGCAGCATCCACCCCATTGTCATACATGGTTCTATCTCTTCCCATGTCACCTTGTCACAGTCTACTGAGAGGACCTCCACACCAATTGCTTGTAGACACTGACAAGAGGACAACCTCAATAAAGCTCTCCTGTGAACAGAAAAAGAGGAAGCCAATACAGCATTCACGTAGCCTCAGTGCTGTGAATAGGCTCACGGATGAGGACAGACAATGGTTTCAAGTGAAACCCTGATACCCATTTTCAGAAAAAACTTATAGTGAATCCTCAAAGTAGCCTGCTCCTCAAAGGATGTAGAACATCAGGTTTGTACCCTAGAAACTGACTCTTTCCTACTCTCCTGACCAGAGGGATAGCTAGTAGAAAAAGCATGTTTTTACAGGAGACAGAAGAGTCCTTCGTCAAAAGGCTGGTAAATAAAAAATACAAAAACAAGATTAAGTCACAGTAACGATCTTGGCTTTCAATAAAAGGAAAGGCCATCACCAAATGCTTCAAACATAGTAGGAGAGAATATTGAGAAACCTGCAGCTACAACCACCAGCTGCACCTTGGCTTCTGTATTCGATGCTTGAGGCACTTTTTATCCATTGACTGACTCCCAGAAAAGTCAAGAGGACCGCCCTCTGGGACTACAAAGAGGACTCTAATCTGAAATGGTCCTGATCAGGTCTGATTTAGTTGAGAAATATAAACCACTGTAGATGACATCTGTGATACTCTTCACTTAAACCTCAAAAATACATTCATGTTTTTGAGGTTTAAGACTGACCTATGAGAGACTCATTTTTGATGACAAGAAATAATTGTAAATTTCCTTTCTCCTAGGCATATTCTGAGCCTGATTCTATTAGCAAGTCTAATGAGGTAATGGGAGTCTCATGGGAGGAGTTCTAGAAGAGAAACAAAACAACAAGAGTTCAAATGTAGAGAAGAAAAACTCTTTCATAATTTTGAGCATGTCTGAGGTTACCAGATGTCGAACACTGGAGATAAATGGCATCTAAAATTAGGTCAAAGAGGCCAGTCATAGTACACAGAGGATAAACAATTTGGATTGCATTCTACAAAAAGATCTCCAAAACAATTCCTTTACAGCTAGATGTGTAACATCAGAGTTCATATCAGTACCTCCATGGAGGTTCCTATATGGAGTCTGCAGGAAGTTGCCTGTGTGGGATTTGGGAGACTGAGGGCAAGAGAGCATAGCATATGCAACAGATTTACTATTTTTTAGAAGGGAGGTCCCCTAGAGACAAAAAGTATCAAGTAACTATCCTTATAAAAATGACCACCTCACTGTACAGGTGCTAAACATGGTTTCCTTCAAAGGATGATTTCTCATTGCAGTATAAATTTTCTTCAGGAATCAAGAGTCACACAGAGACATTAATGCATGTGCTCTGGTATCCTCTTGGAAGGCCCAGGGAGTCGTACGACAATAGCTTTGTGCTACTAACATATCCGAATCCCAGAAGAAATTATTTAGCGAGACTTCAAATGTTATCAAATTGTCAAGTGGTTGACAGTCTTCTACTATAAGCAAAGCCACTCAGTTCTTGTTTGTTCACTCTTTTTAAATGCTGCACTAGACATGGTGGCTACTGTGTTTGGTCACATGAACAAAACAAGCCTCTTAGTGTTTTGCACTTTTTGTCAGAGTTCCTAGATATGTGAGTATAATGTCAAGTATTTTGAACTTAGCCACCCAGTGAGCGCCAGTCAGACCTTTGTTTTGGAGTGATGATGGAGGAACCTACCAAGATGTAGACTGATTCAACATACTATCCTTGCAAAGTACTTCTGCCAGTTGCTTGCCAAAATCTCAAGAAATTACTTTAAATCGAAGTCTTAATAGACAAAGAGTTTCAGAAAAATGGCTGATACTCTCAGGTCTTCTCTAGAATGCCCTACAAAGAGAAAGCCTCTTCAGTCTCTAAAAACATTATGTCTGGAAAACTCGAGGTTCCCACCCTGTGTTTTGCATTTCTCTTTTCTAAAGGCTTGAATGTGAAAGAGCTTTTAAGTTGGGAGGCATAAACAGACATTTTCTCTTGAGAGCTCTTCAGTCCTTACATTTTGCATAGCTGAGGACTAAAAAGACAAGGAAGTTGACTGAAGAACAAGAAATTTCTAGACAGGAAACTAACAGAACACTAGCCATTGAGAGCAAATGCTTGTAGAAAGTAATCTTATTTTTAATCTAAGACTGGAGCTGTGTGAACCAAGGGAAGAAAAAAAAAAAGTGGGCTGTTCTGAGACTTGTCCTGAAGATTTGCACAGTGCACAGATGTTTGTGGCAGCATCTGTGTGTACCGTGACTGGGAAGAGGGATCAAAGCAGTCAAAAGAGGCAAGATGCTCTCTGAAAAGATGAGCTGACAGAGGAAGAAGTTGTGGAATTTCAGTAGACAGTAATCTTGATAGGTATTTCCATTGTCAGAAGCTGAAGAAATTTCAAGTGCTAGAAATGCAGTAGCAAGGTGTTTAGCATACTCCAGTGTGCCTAGGTTCAAAGAGCTTAGCGATTTGACCAAATACACATGGATCCGTAAACCTGACATATACAGGTAGAAACATTTACAAACAGATTACTTCACAGAAAGCTGACTGAACAGTAACAACAAATATTAAACAGTTAGTATGAAGAGTGGCTGTAGAAAGAAACTTTCACATTTTACGCTATTAGTATCTCATTTGAGCTTCAGCAGGGACATCTGCTAAGTACTCCAAAGAGTCTGTGGGAGAAATACATCATCTAAAGCTGTGTGGTAACGGGAAGAAAGCTTCAACAGTGTTCACAACGCTCTCTTCGAAAGAGAGCTGAATGTTCTGATTTAGGTAGGTGGCTGAGAGTGAACAAGAATAGAAGTTGCCCTCTTTCGTGACCGCCTGCAGTATACATGGCAGGGCCTGTACTGTGGGGCTTGTGCATGTTCCTGCAGGTGCTGCTGAGAATAAAAATTTCTTAGCTAATAGGACCTGTGTTTAGATATATCTGTACCATAAAATATACTGATAGAGCCTTCAAAGGAGTATTGTCCTTTTCTGCAAGTCTAGTGCAATTCGATTCAGGAAGATTTATCATTATTATTTTATATAAAGTACAAATAAAACCTCAGCGTTTCCCAACAGAAAACATAAAAGGAAAAAAGTCAAGACTTCTGTCTCAAAATCTGTCAGTATAAAGATTATGAGATTAGAACCCCCACACTGGAGAACTAACAGCATACCACACTTGGATCCATTAAAGCCATTGCCATTGTTTTAGCTATATTTTACTGAACAACAAGCAAAGCTTTCTACCCGAACTCAGCAAACACTTATGTACATGAGTACCCTTATTGCCTCAATAGGACCATTCACATGGGTGAAGTTACTCAGGCAAGTAAGTGTAGGACAAAGACCAGATGTGTGTAAAGCTTCTATTATCAAAGGGCTGCTGAGCTGAAGTGCAGTGGTCATGAGAACCTGCATGCCTGTTTTAGTTTTACAAATACAGATTTAATATCTACACTGAATAAAGTATTTTTCCCAAGACTGTGCTGATACACTTGATTACCTTCAGCACAAAAGAAATATTTGCTGGTTTTTTACAACAGCTTACAGGGATTTCAGTATGGGCTAGTTCCTGCAAAGCTATATTCACACCAAGAGATATGGCCTCTATTTTGAGCAGTGCCATATCTTGACAATATGCTGTATATCTAAACCTTTGATAAGCTTTTCATATTGCAATTTTAAAAGGTATCTCCATTCAGAAACATGCAGACTGTAGACGTTCTTCCACGGTCACAAGCAAACATACACTAGGTATTGAATTCATACAATGCATAAAAATCTCTTCATTCTGCCCCACACTCACTATTATTCACAAAACACTTACAATCATCGTAACAAACATTAGACCTAATAAAGACAAAAAGATGTGTCACTGAAAGACACTGGGAGAAATCAGGTCATCACAATGTCTCAGGTCCTGCAATACCTTTTTTTACAATAACATTTCCAGGTATTTTGGGAGACGGATCATTATTCAAGGTTGAGCAGAAGCCAGAAAAACCTTCCCAAAAGCTCACTGACAAACTGAAATTTTAACTCTAGAACCGCTTCAATCTTTCAATCCAATCCAATCCACAAATTGATCAAGATGACTTAAAATAAATTAATGCTTTGTCCCTAATGCCTTAAGAAAGCCATTCCATAACTAGACTTAATCTTTTTTCAATAGATAAGATCACCATCATCTCAGTAGCCCTTCTTTGCATCTCTTACTAGTAAATAACTTACATCAACAATGATCAGAATCAAACCCAGTATTGTAAATGACAGCATACTTACTCTCTGTACTGAAACAATCGTATCCAACCCATCCTAAATTCAGATTAGCCCGCTGAACTGAGGCTGATCAGAATTACTTCAGCTTCCAGTATCCTAATTTTTATTTTAAAAAAATTTCAAAATCCAACATTTTAAGATTTCCATTAGATATTACTACTCTGTATAAATTGCTGCCCATGACTTACAACTACACTGTCTCCGTATCTCAGATCTCCTCATTCCTGCCCACTGTCCCCTAAATTATCCTATGAAGTTTTTTTTCCATTTCTTCTGTTCTCATTATACATCTTCTACCACTTCCTTCTCGAAAGATAGAGGAGCTAATGAGGAGAGGTGCTATGCTGGACCTTAGTCTCATCAACAAGGAGGGGCTGGTGGGGAATGTGAAGCTCAAGGGCAGCCTTGGCTGCAGTGACCATGAAATGGTGGAGTTCAAGATCCTTAGGGCACCGAGGAGGATGCAGAGCGAGCTCACTACCCTGGACTTCAGGAAAGCAGAGTTTGGCCTCTTCAGGGATTTGCTTGGTAGAATACCATGGGATAAAGCCCTGGAGGGAAGAGGGGCCCAAGAAAGCTGGTTAATATTCAAGGATCACCTCCTCCAAGCTCAGGAGCGATGCACCCCAACATCCCAAAAGAGAAGTCAGGCAAAAACGCCAGGAGGCCT
>NW_009232317.1:2500-3519 GCF_000690835.1 Fulmarus glacialis
TTCCTGAAAGTTCATTATTAGAATATGAAAAAATCCAGTGTCTTAAAAATAGAAGTATTTCAGGACACTTACTCGAAATATATAATAGAGATTTTTTCTTCTTTTTTTTTTTTTTTTTTGTGAGAGTGTACGTGTGTGTGTGTGTGTATTCACATTCACACAGGGCCTAAACAAGCAATAGCAAGTTAGATGAGGGCTTCAACTCTTCAGAAAAATCTCATTATGTGAAGAGTGAAGTGGCTCTGTAGGGAGCATTATGGAAATATCTGGGTTTGATTTAATGAGGCTCTTCACATTGGTGGAATATCAACTTAACAGAGAAAAGTCTACCCGGGGCGTCCAAGTTACCAAAATGAAAATTGGCAATTGAGATGATAAGAAAGTGGCTTTCTTGTGCGAAATCACTTCGGGTAACAGAGATAACATTAAATAACATACATTCTATGCACCAAGAACAATGTTTTATGTACCAAGTCTCTTATCTGTCTCTTCTAATGACTTCCCTTAGCGGGTTGTTAGTACTTGACAGCAGGTCTCTGTGCGGGGAACTTTTTTCCAATTCCACATTCAAAGGAGGTCCATCAGAGAACATGATTGGCAATTTTCGTCATAATCTGCACATTATTAGCATCAAAATTGACATGGCAGTAACACTGGTGGTTTTTGATGTGCCTTTCTTCAAGTTCAAGGAAGTCCCTCCAGTAGCAGTGGTTTGGTATAGCAGGTCTCAGTTACCCAGTGGTGGCTTTTCAGAGGCAAAGGCGCGATAGAGATGCGTGAGAAATAAATCCAAGAGCCGTTTTACCGAGAGGAGAGAAAGACGCTAAGAAAAAAAATTAGATTTAGACAAGTGTCTGGAAGGTAAATGCTTCAGGACGACAGCCTACACCTAGAGAGATTCAAGTATTTCCCAGATAGCGTGGATTATGGTAGTTAGAAAGCGCGAGCTTAAAAAATGCCTCTCCCCATCCTGTCAATCTCACACTTCCCTTCCCGTTACTGGCCCGGCCGCGGCAGCC
>NW_009232318.1:0-5334 GCF_000690835.1 Fulmarus glacialis
GGTGTGAGGAAGAAGGAGGTATGGAACTGCCACCTCATCAAGGCTGTTGCGAAGGGTGTGTAATTGAGGGCACCGTCACTGCTTGTAACCTGTTTGGTTTTATCTGAATTCCTGGCGGTGCTGTTTAAGGTAGCTTGATGTGTGCTTCCTTTCCCTTGGCCTGCTGACAGGCTGCCGGCTACTGTGAGATCTTTAAAATGTTGTGGTGTTCTCGAGTGCACGTGTGTGACAGCATTGGCCAGTTCTGTACTGGCCTTGAATTTCTCACTTCTCTATGAATTTTGTGCAGTTCCCAAGTTCAAAGGCCTTCTCAGTGGTCCTCCTCAGCCACAGCCGATATTGGTGCCAGACTTACAAATTCGCTGAGGCTTTTGACAATTGTGTTGCACTTGTTTATGGTTTTGTTTTGTTTTTTTTTCTTTCTTCTTGCTCTCACCATTGGTATTTGAAGTTCAGCAGAGAAGTTTATCTGCACTTTGTGTGGCCTGTTTACTTTCAGAGTACACTGTCAGCAACACCTGTATGGTCAAACTTTTATTCACAGGCTCCTGTTAAAATTATAACTTGGTTATACAATTGCGCACGTAGTCAGAGTTTCGCCTGAGGAACGTTCTTTAACTAGCAGTGGCAGACTGAAGTGGAGCTGAAGCTGTCAATAGTCAGATAAGTCCGTAGACTTCAGACTGATCTGGGCTTGACGTTAGAAATTCAGTTGGTGTACTGAACTAATGAATACTTCAGCTGGCCAAATGGCAACAGAAATATACTGTGGCAAAGATGCTCTGTAGCATAAGACTACATACTGTGGTGTTTAATTGTTTTTTTGGATGTGTATTCTGGTAGTGTTAGAGGAAAAATAATAATTGTGATCGAAGTATGCTTTTTTCCCCCCCTAAGATTGTGGCAGTGATGCTTCTGCTGAGGATTCTTTATTTGGAGTTGCCAACCTATTTCAAGTGTATGGTTTAATGGCTATGTGGACTTACCAAAGCCACATTTCCTAATTTAGGGTATATTTTCTTAACTTCAGTTAATAAAGATGTACAGTACAGTAATAAAATGAAAAGTGGTGGTTCTGGATCTTGTTTACTGAACTTACTAACCTCTTAGTTCATGAGTTCATTTTCCAGAGTGTATAGTTAGGGAATTTAGGGGGGTTTACATTATTTAAGTATCTGGATTTTTCTCCCGTCAATATTACTGGTCTTTGAACTCAAAGGTGTTCATATTCACATTTAAATTTGCATCTTGTGGTCTTGATAATAG
Source organism: Fulmarus glacialis (assembly GCF_000690835.1). Taxonomy (NCBI): domain Eukaryota; kingdom Metazoa; phylum Chordata; class Aves; order Procellariiformes; family Procellariidae; genus Fulmarus; species Fulmarus glacialis. The sequence goes on from NW_009232318.1 coordinate 1,267, forward strand.
AAGCCTGCCTTGTGCCATCTGATTCATGAATCAGTGGAACAGTCAGCCTTTATTAACTCTGTATCTTACAGTCGATATCTATGAATACTAATTTATATCTGGCTAGTAAATGAGTTCAGTAAAAAGGTTTTTGAATACTTGGTGATGTGGCCGGTTGCAGTTCAGCCCTTACTGTTGTGTTTCCTGAATTCTTTCTCTTCAAATACCCTGACTTGTGCTGAGTAAGCTCCCATTTGACACACATCACCTCCTGGGAAGATTCATCCTTCATGGCTCTTTGTCCACACTAGTCGCAACAAAGAGGCAACTGAGGAGGATAGAGGAGTATTGTTCCTCTTCCCCTTCTCCTCCCTAGTAGTAAAAAAAAAAAAGGAAATGTAATAAGGGGAAGAAGAAACGGGCTTTGAGTATACGCAGCTCAGTTCGTTATTGTCAGACCACTAGCCTTAAGTGTTTCTCTCACCTTCACCCCGTATCTTTCTGTCCTGAGTTTGGGAGGGTTTTTTCCTTGCCCCAAATCGCAAAGGGTACTTAGGGGGGTGGGGGGTGGCTTTTTGGTTTGCCAGTCTTCGCTATATTTACCAACTGTCTTTGCGAACAGAGGGAGTGAAAACTTGATCGATGAAAGTTACACATGGCTCAACTGGATGCTGTGAGGCTCCTTGTGAGCCTTTTTGTATTGCTCCTGAAACTGTGGTTGCTTGTCCACTTCTTAGTTTGTTCAGTCTTGTCCTTGAAAAACACACTTGCAAACACACATAAAAGCAAAGCCCAAACTTGTTTAAAAATAACAGCAAACTTAAGACTTATTATTAAGGGTCATTCTGATCAACAAAACACTCCAAAAGCAGGATCTCCCACTCACGTGACAAGACAATAATCTCTTCTATGTTAAAAAAAAAAGTTTAAATCATTGTAGTTAAGATTAGTGACATGCATGTTTCTTCTTTGTCTTTGAATTCTGTTTCTGGTACACAGTCAGAACTAATTCTGTTTATTTTCGTAGTTCTGTTATCCAGCTTGGGGACAAGATTTTAAAAAGTTGGTGGAAATTCTGTAGGAGGAAAAAGAGGAGTGTGTAGACAAACGCAAAATCTTGAAGCTGTTTTCAAGTTGGAGGGCTTGCTTAAGCTTTTTACACTGTGGATGTGACTGATTATATGAGAATATAGTTGAAGTTTGTATACTTAGGTACCCATATATTAGCACAGTTATTCTAATAAACCAAAAATCCTACCAGGAAGTTATAATTTATTTGAAGTGAGTGTACTGGAAAAACAGGTTAGCTGCACCTGCTTATATTTCCTGTGCCTTCTGACTGACTTCCTCCAAGTTGTCAGGGCTGGTACCAATTCTTATCTGGGAGTAGTCTGGTGGGGTTTTTTTTGTTTTGGTGGTTTGTTTTGTGCCAGGACTACAGACTGAATTTATCCAGAATATCTGACTTGATTTGACAGCTGAGACTCTTGTGTGTGGTTGTGTGACGTCCTTGGTGAATAGATAACAATTAGAAGGCTTTAGAAAAAATATTCAAATTAAAATACTTGGAAGTTTTTAAAAAAAATAGTATGCTTGCATATATCTCTTGCATAAACTTAGTTTCTTGCTGGAGCATACAAAGCTTCTTCAGCTGTAGTACTGGGCCTTTGGTATCCAGCTCACTAATGACTGTCTATCTGTTGGAAAGAGCTCTGTGGGGTTGGTTTGTTTTTTCTTCTGGTTGAACTCTAGTACTTACATTCATTCCCAGACCAAAGAGTGAATAGGTACCCAAATAGGTTACACAGAATTTGAGTCCTTAGACTCCTGTGCCTATGTTAACAGTTTTCAGATGTGTACTGTGGGGTGGTTTATTTAGAGCACTTGTTTGCCTACAGCCAGAAAACGAATAAGCAATATATTTATATGAATAAACAGCCCAACTATCAGGTCAGTGTACAGTGTTACTGAGTAGTTACGGTGAATGTCACTTTTCATCATGGTTACACTAACCATATAGGCTCCTGCTGGAGACTCTCATATCAATTTATGATGTTCAGCAACTTGCAGAGTCAAGTTTTAATGTATGTCTAGTATAATTAATCTTGTTGTGCAGGGAACCTACAGTCCTTTACAGTTTGCCTTATTTCTCTATCCATGTTGCTCCTGCTTTTCTTACTTACCTGTTTGCTATTAATGGTCACCTTTCTCATTTCCTTTATTTATTATCTTCAGTATTTTCAAGGAAAAATATGGCTCTCCTGCCTAAAGTATTATGTAACTGTAAATCTGTAGTGAACATAATGTGTGTGAAAGACACTGAATAGTATAGGTACATCGTAATTGTGGAAAATCTATTCTTGGAGCTATCCTGATGTGACTAAATGTGCAACAAGGACACTCCTTCAGATGCTTGAGACATGAAAATTGGATGCCATGTTTAGATGGATGGAAGTTTCATCAAAGAGTAATTTACAGCCCACTTCTAGGATACCACTCCAAACTGACAAGTTTTGAAAGATTTCAGATATTCATATGTGGGGAGAGATGGGAGGGATGAAGCTTAAGAATTTTTTGCTTGTTTGCTTTAGCTCATGTTAAATACTTCAGTCTGTTTATGGTTTGATATCCGATTTGTTGCTAGTATACTTCCAAAGCCAGGGAAATTTGTGGTGGGGTTTTTTCCAGGTTATTTGTTTGGTTTTGGGTTTTTTTTCTCTCCAATGCTTGCTTTATCATTTTAGAGGACATCGGACTACTCGGTGATCAAAGCTTTAAGCTAGAGAAGAAGCAAAATGGCAGAGAAGAATGTCCATTTTTCTGAAAATTGGACATTCACATAAAAGCTACCTTAGAAGTAGAATGCTGTGTGTGGAAAAAATTACTGTCAAGAAATACTTCTCCACTATCGGTGGAGCTATTTATATTTTATTCAGAGCTATACATACCTAGAATGGGTTTTAAAATGCATCGTTTAATAAGATCCCCAAATCGACTCTATGACAAGTAATTACTATTTTAACTTCATCTATTTAAACAAAAATAATTACTGACTGGAAATTTGGGGCTTATTTTATAAAGTCATTTCCATTAATTAAAAAAAAGGAATTTGTTTGCTGTCATTGTTCTAAAGTAAATAATTGAATTGAAGCCCTTGAATCCAGTTTGCGGAGTATTTATCAATCTTCTAGCAGATAGATCTTTTTCCAGTGGATACAGAGGGTATTTTGTTCATTTTAGTATAGACAGCTCGATGATTCTCTTTTAATGTGGAATTAAAAGAATTATGAACTGTATTAATGAGTAGGAAAGGAAAATTAATTTAAGATCCCAGGTGCTGAGAGCTCCTAGTTCTAAAATCTTGATTACTTGGTGGTCAAAAAGTATTGTTCTTTCATTACAAATACTTTGTGGTTTAACCACCTTTCATTGTGAGAAGTTTTGATGTACTTTCCTTTGATCTGTGTAGTGTAACATTTTTATTCAGACTGTAAGAAACTACTTCAAAGTGCTGCTGCATTTTCGTATTTAAGATTAATTCAAGTGCCTATCTGAATTAGCTCGATACAAAACCTGAGTGAAAGAAATTGATTCCTAGTAATTGTAGTTCACTGTTTTCTAATGTAATATATTTATTCAGGATTTTAGTATACTGCCTTGCTTAAATTTATGCATAGGGTATGGTCTTAGTGAAAGAAAACTGTTTACAGTGTGAAATTTTTAATAGTCGTAAACTGGTAAGTTGTAGTGAAAATCTGTCCTGAATTGAAGAATGCTGGAAGCAGTACAAGTGAAAAACCTCTGCAGTTTTGATGTATGTACAGCATGTACTTGCACTTAGCTGCTCATTTCTTCTCAACAATAGTCTTTCCCTGTTGGTTGAGCAGCAGCAGCAATTTATTAGCTTTAAACTAAAACCGGCACTTCGAAAGCATACCACTTTAATATGATTTTCATACTACTGGTTAAATGAAAAGGGAGTGAGAATTTTAATTGCTTATATCAAGACTTGTGCTCTGGAAACAGTTTGCCTTGGAAATGATCAAGATGAGACAAAAGCACAACTGTATGAGGTTCAACAAGGCCAAG